>NW_017732084.1:372076-383881 GCF_001890085.2 Hipposideros armiger
CAAGCCAGCTCTTAACCATCGCGCCACTCGGCCGGCCCCGTTACTACACATCTTATGGAGGGAAGGGAAGCACAGGTAGATGCTGTTACCCTGTCCCAGTCCCACACCAGTGAGTGACAAAGCCAGGAGTCAAACCTGCATTTGCCTTTTCTCATTGGCCTCCTCCCACTGGAACAAGGGTGGGAGTTTCAGGCCAGTCACAGGCGTGGAACCTGGCTCTGGCACCACAGGCAAGTCACTTGACCCTGAGTGTCAACCACCTTGTTTGCAGGACTAGGACAACCGTGTCTAGTGCGTGGGATGATTGTGAATGCTGGGGACCTTGTGTATTTAGAAGGGTCTGGTATGGGAAAAGCACCCACGACATGCGAACGTAGATGAGTGTGATGGACAGAGCTCCAGCGCCAGGTTACATTCGAGGGAAAGGCGAGGCAGGTCGCAGATCCAGCTCAGGGCCCTAGTCAGGCGGCTGTGAATTAACCAAATGGGAGGTTATCCTGGGGGGCTGGGTTATAGGTTGATAGAGAAGAACATAGGAAGGAAGGAAGGTTGCAGAATTCTGGTTTTTTTGTGTGATCGCAGGACTGAGGCCCTCACTTCCTAGAGGCCGCCTGCTGCCCCCTGCCACACGGCCCCTCCACAGCATGCAGCTCGCTTCTTCCAAGCCAGCAAGACAGTGTCGGCTGCATCTCGTCTCCTTTAAGGGGTCACCTGATTAGGTCAGGCCCACCAAGGGCAGTTCTTTTTGTTTGTGTGTTTGTTTGTTTGTTTGTTTTGATTAACTCAAAGTGGAGTGGTTTGGATCTTAATTACATCTTCATAATCTCTTCACCTGTGTCATGCAACATCATCTGACCACCCCCAGGAGTGATATCCCACCTTATTCATGACAGTTGCCTACATTCAAAGGAGGGGATATACAGACTGTGCACATTGGGGGTTCGAGGTGTGGGGACTATTTTATTAGAAAAAAATCTGAGCTCATTTTTTCTCCTTTGATGATGTCCAGCCCTGATGGTTTCCAGTGCCATTTGGTTAAAACCTTGAGGCCTCACCTGTGAAAAGGGAATAAATATCGACCCTTTCTGCCCGGTTCATTGGGAATGCTTTTGGTCGAAAGGACTAGAAGAAAATCCAACTTAGATTGCATAACAATAAGGAAAAGCCAGAACTGTTTGGTTTTCAGGCATGGTTTGATCAAGGATCCAACTCCGCTTCTCTGTGGCAATCTTGACTGTCCCCTTGTCATGCAAAGACTGGCTTCTCTCATGGTAGACAAATTATCGCAGGAAGTCTGGGTGCACATCTGACTTCCACAGTCCATCTGACAAGTGGACACTTGTCTTCCTCCAGCCACCAAGCGACATAATGCCTCATGAGGCCTCATCTGGAATGAGTGCAACACACTACGGCGCAGAGAGGGCCCAGCTTGGCCTGTCACAAACAGGGCAGCTGACAGGCGTCCCCTTCTCCCCAGGAATGGTGTGTGACCTGCACAGTCGCACAAAGCCCTGTTCTTAGAAGGGCCCCGTGTTTGGTTTAATCCTCTGAGGTTGTAAAATTCTTAGGAAATGGTAAACAAGGACTCCCCATTTTCCTTGTGCCCTGGACCCTGCGAATTAGGCAGCCAGTCCTGGTTACCCCCACTTCTCCACAAGACAGTGGTTTTTTTCAGGACAAAGACTGACCATCTCCTTCTTGTTGTTTAGTTTGCGTGTGAGAAACTGTGTAAGGAAGACCCCAGGGATGGAACTCGATAACTCCCAAGGAGGAGGGAGATGCCCACACAGACAGACCTCCATCCCGGCCGGCAGTCCCTAAGAATAGATTGCTGATGCCTGCGGAGAGGGAGGCCGTGGGCAGGTGCCCCTGGAGAAGTGACCGCTCACCTCTGTTCTTACAGCAGACGCTGTGCTTCCTTGTTGAATGGGCTGCTCACCTGTGCAGGGCTGACCTTAGGAGCTTCATCCTCAGGACAGCCCTTCAGGTGGCCATTATCATCCCCAAGTTATAGATGAAGAAACAGACTCAGCAATGACTCCCCAGCCTCAGCCCAAGGTCAAGCAGCTGGCACCTGGATCAGAGCACGGTCCCCTGGGCTGCAGTGCCCCTGTTTGCTCTTGGCTGAGATGCCAATTGTCCTGACACCATAGCTGGTAAACAGAGCATCGTGTAAAGGAGACCCACCTTCACACAAGGTTGAACAAAACTCCTCTCAGATGTCACCTAGCAGGATTTTTTCAAGTAAACAAAATAATGAAAAAATTAGGGGAAGAAATGGAACATTTCAGAATCCTGAACAATAATGAGAGGGGCTCATGAGAACAAATTATGTCCGACATTCTTTATTACTTGTTTCCTCCCAATAGGATTTAAAAAAAAAAAAAAAGATGATTACACACAGTTGGTGCTATAGATTTAGACTCAAAAAATGTTTGATAGCATCTTGTGGAATTTTTACTCATGGAATTATTTAAATTGGCCAGGGCCGGAATATTGTCACAAAGATTCAAGGCTGGCTCACCCTTTGCATAGAGGGTCGTAATAAATGGCAAGGGGAGTGTTCACCGACTCGTGCTCTGGGGTGGCGGGAGTTCCATGCTTTAATTAACTTCTCCATCAATAATTAAAATAAGTAAATGTGGCTGTGGTGTGGGAACAGCCACCACCATTGCAACACTGTAACACGGTCAACTACACCTACTCCAACACCACCGCAAAAGCCACCGCCACTGCCTCCATTGCAGCATTGCAACATTAGGCACCAACCCCAAAACCAACACCCCTACAACCACGTTAATATAACAACATCGACAATCATCACCACCATCAGAGCACCCACCACCAGCATCACCACCATTGCAACCATAACATCAGCTACCAGCACCACCGACTGTATCGCCACCGCAGTGACCACCAGCAAGCAACCCAGCAACAGTAACATCAACAACCGCAACAGCCAAAACGACAAGCATAACCACAGCCACCACCACGGCAACAGGCACCCCTGCAAACACACCATCATAACCACCACCGCCGCCACCACCACAGGAAGCCTGGCTTCCCGCCCAGATACAGCAGCGGTTGTGGTTTGTTGTCTTTGAATCTGGCTGCTGGCAGAATGGACTCCAGCCCATGACTGTCAAACAGTGACGAAGGGCCCGTCCCGTCTGGCCTTACCGATCTCCAGGTTACTCCCGCAACTGAAATACAAGTGCCGTGGAAACAAGTAGGCATCACTGGGGTCTTCTCCCTGGAACACTGCCATCCAGCAGGGAGCAGAGGCTCTAGGCATGCTTCTGCATTGACGAACAGCGGAAACACGGAGAGGGATTTTGCAAATGGAAACGCCCAGACAAGTGGCCTCTTGGTGCCGAGGCTGTCCTGCAGGTTGGTTTGTAGTGACGCGCTGGGCTCTGTGGGTGCTGATGTGCACCTCCCGCACACATGCCAGCATCCATCACAAGTCAGTTCCCTAGAACACGGTGTGGTTACAGCGCTTTCTGTAGCGCTCAGTGGTCTGGTCCTCATGACAACCAAAGGAGGCGCAGTCAACCAAAGCTGGCAGTCTCACTGCCTTGTTTCACTCACCAGAAAACAGATACAGCGAGGGGACCAGCTCACTCAGGTGTCATGGGAAGCCAACGACAAGGTTGGGCTCCAACCCCCATCTCCTGTGTGAGTCACCGTCTCTTTCCGTCTCATACATTCCCTGTGAGCACCCACTGGGAGAGCAAGCCCCAAACCGTCTCAGCTGGTCCTCCACTATTTTCTAAGTCTTCTAATTTTCCCTTACTTCAATAATTCATGGGTTTCATGAGAGCTGGATTGTGTTATCTTTTCATACAATTCGCAGAAGACGTTGTAACTGCAATGGTTAAGCCGCTGCTTCTTTCTACTCCAACATCTCCCATCGCGTTTCCCTCCCCTCGGGGGCACTGGAGTGGTGATTGGGATGCGGTTAAGGGGAGTGGAGTTGGGGAGGCGCTGGGGATAGTGGGGTGTATTTTTCTGCATAAGGCTTTGCGAGCTGCCTGGTATAGGAATAGCTTCTAGAAGTTCTCCTCCCGCCCAGCGTGCCCCACTCACCAAGAGCTGACCTAAGATGCAGGGACTATATCTTGATATGAAAACGCCTTTTCACGGCCGCACAGGGATTACGCTGTAGCAGAGGACAAACGTGGTTCGGAATACCCAGAGCCAAAGCCAAAACACAGGCAGGGTGTAAAGACACTCGGGGGAGGGTTGGCTCTGCTCGCCCCCTCGTGAAAACAGAAGTGCTCAGAGGCACACTCAGTAGTGCTGTGTATGCGACGACGAATACGCTATACCGTTTTTTTCTCTGAGGGCGGAAATTGCTAGAATCGTGCTTGTCAGGTACAAGCCTGTGAACAACTTCCTCAGTGTTCTGCGTTCCCAGGTATCGGATCAGGTCTCGGTCTACCCGCTGACTCTTGTCCTAACCACGCCTAGGATTGGAGCTGAAACAACAGGCAGTGCCAGCCAGCCAGGGCCACAGCCGATGAAATCAATGTTTCAATGACAAAACTACAAATTCATCAACGCATTAACCCATATCGTATGGGATAATTTGATTATTGGGATGTAGCTCAATATAGCACGGCAGCCGTTGTAAAAGGCATTGATTTCTGATTAATTTCCTAAGTTCTTTCAGAATTGTGGATCACACCCAAAATTCTAATATGAGAGGAAGCAGGGTCCCAATGGAAGCCAAAAACGTAATCCAAAAGAAAATGGACGTGTCAGTCTGAAGATTTCGAATGCATACGATGTTTTTCTCATTTGAAACAAATATTCACTCCAGAGTCTAAGCCTGTACACACAGTTGCATTTTAAATACAAGCGGGCCCTAAGACTGTAAGTTTTTTGCCCCAGGATCGTGGACTAGCCTTGCTGGGGAAGAACCACACAGGTCCCCTGCCCGGAAGTGAACGCGACCGTTGCTGGACTCGGTTCTGCTCTGGGGAAGCTCCTTGTCCCTGTCCTTGGTCCCGGCTGTCGCCTCAGGCTCCCCCTGTGCATTGAGGGAGGCGTGGCATATGCCCTCTTCTAGGACTAAAGTCTTGGGGAGGGCCTTCCTTTTAGGTTTAAACGGTTAGCATTTGCAGGCAAAGGTGGTATTGTGTTTGGCAAACCAGTTCTCTGAGTCTTACAGGGTCCAGCCCGAGTAGTCGCAGGAACGCCCTTCTCTATGCTGAAGCCTCCTCTCTCATCACCGGGCCCCTGTGGGGGGCTCATCCCTGCTCCCTTCTCCTGAATGACGGCTTTTTTGAGGCCCCTGGAAACGGTAACTTGGGTGGGGAGGGAATGCCTTCAGTCTGTCCATTGATGGGACTCTTGCGTAAGGAGGTGGCCCACGCTTATATCCCACGGCTAGTGGCTCAAAAGGATGAACTTCCTCAAACCAGCAAGGCGCCGGATGTCTGAACACGGCGTCCAACTTGGTGCGTGGGCACCTGTGGAGAGCCTTCGCTGAGCACAGTCCTGCACCCACACACACGCACACACGCACACACCAGCACACCCGTGAGTCCACAGTGAGATGCACGTGCCCTCGCCTACCCGCCTGTGCATCCACGCCCCCCACACCCCCGCACACCCCAGACGCTCTCTGCACACCCTCTGGGGCTCACAGGGTACATGCCTTTGCAAACCCCCTTTGCCCCCGTCCAGCAGGCACACCTCAAACAGCACCTCGCTCATCAGGAAGGAGCATCCCACCCGTCGATCGCAGCTGCATCGACAAAGATGCCCAGTAGGTGTCAGACGGAGACTATCTGCTCCTGGCAGATAGCACGCAGCCCCTTTCCGGGAGTCCTCAGGGAGAGAAGGATGTTAAACAGAAGGAAAGAAGCAGAAAGAAGGCGGAAGTGTCAGGGCTCCTGCTCCAAGGTTTGTGGGGTTCGGGGGGGGCGGGCAGGGGGGCTGTGCTACCTGGACTCTTCTGGGCTCATGAATGATGGGTGGTATGAGACACCTGTGGACAGGTTGCGGGGGCCGGCGCCCTGGGGCGTTGAGTGTGTTTAACCGCCTTTAACGGGGACCGCTGTGCACAATGTGTGTGATGAGTGGGGTGCTGGGATGGGCCGTCCTCGTGAGTGTGCACAAACCCTGTTGAGCGTGTCCGTGTGTGTAAGGTGGGGTAAGCGCACAATCATATCCGCAGTGGGGGCCTGCAGACTCTGTCCAGGGGTCAGCTCGAGGTGACAGCCGGCCTGCGAGTGGCACTGCGTCCCCTGATCCTCCGGGGGTTTACATGCGGACCCTTGCCACGGCACCCTGGTCACGGGCAAGGACTTGCAGCTGGTCTTGGGTCTGAATACAAGGAAGGCAGGGCTGAGCAGTAGAGGTCACACAGCTGTTCACAAGCACGCTGCTCTGCCTTGGTGGGGCCCCTGCCTGTGGCTTCAGAACCCGCTTTCCGTTATTCAAAATGATAGTTTGCCGCTTAAAATATCCCAGACGTTCTCCTCTGCCTTAATTATAATCGTTAGGCTTGGATGATGGCTAGTGGTGGGTGAGTTTGGTGGCTTGGGGTTTTTGCTCAGCTTTTAGAATCAGCCAGGTGGCCTCCGCCCTACGTGCACAAGAACCGCTGTCATGGAGACCTCTGCCTGACCCAAGGGCTCTGCATCTCATGTCACAGCCTCTGCCCTGGGGTCCGATGGCCCTGGACAGTCACAGGGAGCCCTTAATATTTCTAACGTGAACCCCTAAGTGTATGTGAGCTGCTCACTGGATGTACTTAGAACAGCATCGGGCCCACGGAGAGTACCCAGAAAGTGTGGGCTGAGGTTGGTGTTGTTATTAGTAAATTACAGATGCTCGCTCTCTCTCTCTCTCTCTCTCTCTGCCTCCCCCATTTTTTCTCTCTTTTCTTTCTCTCTCTCTATCTCTCTTCTTCTCCCTCTCTCTCTCTCCCTCTCTCTCTCTCTCTCTCTCTCTCTCTCTCTCTCTCTCTCTCTCTCTCTCTCTCTCCAGATGATGGAGCCCTTTCTCTCACCCCTGCCCCAGTCACCAAGTCATCATGAGGTGTGTTAAAAGATAAAAGGAGGCATATTAAAAAGGTTAAGAGTTAATTTGGGCACTACTCCACTCAGATCAGCAGTTTCCCATCCAGCGGATCGAAAGGTGCTCCGAGGGCCTGTGCAAAACAAGCAGAGGGAGCAGAAGCAGGTGTTACACTGGAGAAAAGCAGGCTGGGTTCTGCAAACTTTCTCTCCCTTCAGGGATGGCAAGGGGTCTGTCAGGCAGACGGGCTCACAAGTGCTGACCAGGCCATTCCCAGTTCACTGGCTTAAAACTTCATTTCTGGGAGAGCCAAAATGGTAACTAGCTTTTCGGTTTGGTGGCGTGGGGCTTAGCATGGCTGACTCCATTTTGGGGCCTGCTTCTTATAACGGGTAAACTGCCGGAGAATGTGGCTTCCAGCTCAGGCAGCAGCCTGAGCCTCCACTGCGCTGGTGGGAGTGGGGTGTCTGTGAAGCCCCTCAGCGTGTGCGCACAGCTCTGGGCTACTTCATTGCCTCTGGCGAGGGGGTTCCAGGGCCCGTCTCACAGTCACAGAAAGGCCCCGACCTCCAGTGGCAAAACCCTGCTTTGCTGGCCCTCCTGGGGCTTCAGCGGCTCACAAGGAGACACTGAACTCTATTGTCATGAAAATATTTTAACATAATCACGGTGTCACCCATTGGGGATCATTGACACAAGGTAATCCACCAAATCAGAGCGAGGACTGAGGAGGACGCTGGCCTGAGCAGCCCGACTCCTCTCACTCACAGCAGGTCCCCGCTGTGACCCTGAGGAGGTCACGTCCCACCTCTGGGCCTTGGTTTTCTCCTCCATAAAGCCAGAGGGTTGACACAGGAGCCCGGCCGCAAGGTGACCTAAGTCCTCGTTTGCAGGAGGGGCTGCGGTTATGGTCTTTGGACATTTTTATAGCCCCCTTCACTCTCCAAGGTTCTCCATGCAAATGCCTTGCTTTCTCCCTGGGAGGGGCCTGGAGCGCTGACCACTTACAGCTCAGATTCCAGCTGCTTCTGGGGGCATCCTGTTCTGAGTCTGGACCCTGGTGGGGAAACAGGGAGGCGGTGCTCTGGAGAGCTGCGGGCCCAGCAAGGGGAGCCCTGGGGAGAAGGGCAGTTCAGTGGGGACCCCCTTCCCACGTCTGCGCTTTCCTGGTTGGCCACCTGCCTTCTGGGCCTTCCTTCTTGGTCTCTCCTCAGCGTCTCACTCTTCTCCCAGGAAGCATCTATATGACTGAGGCTCCAGGCCAGACGCTCGGTTCTCTCAGGACACGCTTCCGGGACCGTTGGTGTCTGTGAGTGGCTCCCAATGGCGTGGTGCGGTGCACAACCTGTGCAAAAGTACACGGTGGCCCTGTGCATCTGCAGCTTTCAATGACCGGCCCACATCCTGCTGATGTTTTTGAATTTTTTAAGTTGTGAAATGCAATTAAAAAAAACCACATTACATTAAAATATACATTAAATATACATTAAAAAAAGGTGCACTTATTTGCAGAACATAGTATAAACGAAATCATGCTCTGTGACTCCTGCGTCTGGCTTCTTCCTCTCCGCATTCTGTTTGTGAGATTCATCCATGCGTGTAGGTATAGGGAGTTCGTCTTTGTTGCTACGTAAGTATTTCATTGTGAGAATATACCGCTATTCATGTATCTGTCCAGTTTGGGGCTGTCGTGCTCAGTGTCACCGCAGACAAGCCCGTACGCACGTCCAGGTGCGTTTGTGGTCAGGGAGGAAAGTCAGCAGGCCGTAGGAACGTGTCTGCTCAGCTCTAGTGCATCGCGCTCAAGACGCCTGTCATGGTTGTAACAGCCGATACGTGTTTCTTCTGTTCTGCATCCCAAACCCACCGCAGGTAACGTCAGACTGCCGAACGCAGCCAGTCACGTCGGTGCAAAGTGGTATAATCTGGGAGCTGTCATTTTCACTCCTCCGATGATGAATGATATGGAGCACTTTCCACGTGTTTATTGCCCATCTGTAGAGCCTCCTTTGTAAGATGTCTGTTTAAGATGCGTGCCTTGTTTGATGGGACAATCTATCTTTTTAAATATTTTTAATTCTAGTTTTTATTTTTAAGTCTTGCCTCTCCCTCATCTCCTGAACAAGTCAATTCACAAAACCTCCCAGTGTTACTTCAAAATGATTTTTCTCAGTTGTTCTCACTCCCATGCTTTCTATGTGTCTCACTTCGTCCCTAGGTCACCTGAACAGCCTTTTAAACAGTGCTATCCACACGCGTGCCCGGTGTGAGCACACAGACCTCCGTATGCTAGTCCCTGGTTAGAGCTGTCATCAGCCCACCCTGCAGAGGCTCTGACCTTCAGCTGTGCTCGTGGGTTTGTCTGCCATGGCCTCGCCCACCTGCTCAGCAGCGTCTGCCTGCTCTCTCTCCACCTCAGGCTGCAGGGGTACAGCCGGCTTCCGCGTTGTTGCGCTGGCTTCTGATGCCCAGCTACTTGTCCCTGGAATATCCCCCCTCACACTGTGAACAACTTTATGGAGGTATAATTTACAAACAGTAAGAAGCACCCATGAGAAGGGTAGGCTTTGGACACATGTATAGACACGTGTAACCACAACCACAAAACACAGCATATTCCTGTACTGCACAGAGTTGCCTCATGGCACCGATCAGCGAACTCCCCGGGCAAACTCAAATCTGCTTTGTGCCTATTCTAGAATTTCATATGCATGGGATCACGTGCTATGTGCTTTTTACCTTGCTTGTCTTATTTTGCTAACACGCATTTTTGGGTTGTGGGGGAGGAAGAAATTTTCCTGTACCCTTCTAGGTTCTTTCAGCTGGTCTCATAATCGGATTGACGTGAGGCACATTTCACAAGAGAAAAATAACCCAATTTAATTATATACGTATGCACGGGAACCCTGCCTACGTGAGAGGTTCAGAGACAGCAAGTTAAAAGGTGACATTTATGTCACCCTGAGTGAAGGATGAGGTGAGGCACCCTGGGGCTCCCAAGGGGAGGAGGGTCACTCATAGGACGATAGGAGAGTAGACGTTCAGGAATTAGATGTTTGCTCTGCCCTGTAGATAGGTCATAAAACATTATTTCTGGTGATAGTACCTATTCTGGGCAAGACCCCAATTTAAATTCTTCAAGGGAGAGGTCAAAGTTTCTCCTGAGCCCACAGAGCCTGAACTACCCTCGGCTCAAAATAACCTGCATGCCAAAGTGGTGCATTTCCGGGGGGCCTGTTCTGAACCTCTTTAGAATCTGTCAGTACTCAGATCCTTTGTAGTGCTGACGAATGGTCCTTTTTATGACAATACCACCATTTCTTCACCCAGTCGCCTGT
Organism: Hipposideros armiger; assembly: GCF_001890085.2. Classification (NCBI taxonomy): domain Eukaryota; kingdom Metazoa; phylum Chordata; class Mammalia; order Chiroptera; family Hipposideridae; genus Hipposideros; species Hipposideros armiger. The sequence continues at coordinate 382,447 of NW_017732084.1, forward strand.
TCATGGACACGTGGGTCTTTCCTCCTTGGGGCTGTTATGACTAAAGCTGCTATGAACATCTGTGAATAAGTCCCTGTGTGGATGTGTTTTCATTTCTTGGGCATAAATGCCTAGGAGTAGATTGCTGGACTTTATGGAAATTGTATGCATATGTTTACTTTCATAGGAAATGGCCAAACTATTTACTTAAGTGCTTGATTACAACCAGCCAAGTGTGAGCATTCCAGGCGCGCCACATACTCGAAATGCTTGGTAGTTTCCCTTTGGTTTTAGCCATCCCAGGGGTACCAAGTGTTCCCTTGTCTTACAGACTTAAATTTGTATTTCCTGATGACTAAAGAGGGATGTATGCTTTTTCACTTGCTTGTTGGCCTCTCCTATATCTTCTTTTGTGAGTTGTCTGTTCAAGTATTTTGCCCATTTTTAAAATCAAGTTATTCACTTTGTTTCATTAGGTTCCTTATGTATTCTGGATACAAGTCCTTTGTCAGGAATATATATTATAAATATTTTCTCCCAGTCTCTTACTTAACTTTATTTTCTTAATAGTGGTTTCTGTTTTGTTTTGTTTTGTTCTGCTTAGAAAAGCAGACGTTTTTTATGTTGAATTATGTCCAAGCTATAATTTTTTCTTTTCTGCTTTATTTTCTCTGTGTCTTATAAAATCTTTGCTTTCCTCAAGATCATGAAGATTTTCCTTATATTTTATTCCAAATGCTTATACTTTTAGCTGCATTTAAGTCTGTGGTCTATTTGAAGTTCATTTTTGAGTATGATGCAAGAATCAAAGCTATTTGTTTTGCATAGGGGTGCTCAGTGGCTCCAGCACCATAAAAAGCTATCATGTCCCCATTAAATCACCTTGACACCTTTATTGAAAGTTAATTGGCCATATAAGTAGGAACAGATTTCTTGAGTCTCCACTGTGTTCCATTGACTTATGTCCTATGGCTGCACCACACTGTCTCAGTTACTGTGGTTTTGTAGTAAATGCTGAACTCAACAAGTGGCAAGTCCCCCACTTTGCTATTTGTTTGTACACACTTTACCTTCAATTCATATGTAGGATTCACATTTGTGTACCCCCAAAATTCATACGCTGGTGCTTTAGCCCCCAATGCAATGAGTGTGTTTGTTGGGAGGTATGAAGCCAGACAATTAAGTTCACGAACTCACCCTAGAAAAAATGCTACACACCTCGTTGCTGAATATCACTACGGTCACCTTCAAGGTACTCCCCTTGGGAAGCTATGCCTCGATGCCAGTGCCTAGTCCACCCTTCAAAGCTATTTTGGAACTCTTTTTCTGGAATGGCCATTAGAGCTGTCATCTTATTAACCTTGATGTCCTGAATGTCATCAAAATGTCTTCCTTTCAATATTTCCTTTATCTCCAGGTAAAGAAAGAAGTCATTGGGGGCCAGATCAGGTGAGTA
>NW_017732084.1:384211-417532 GCF_001890085.2 Hipposideros armiger
CCCCCACTGCCCAACCCCCACTACCCAGCCACCATATGCTCTTGAACCTCCTAGTTTCCACAACTGTAACTAAGAGATTTTTGTTGTTTAAGCCACCCAGTGTATGGTATTTTGTTATAATATCCTGAAAATATTAAGATACTATTTTTTCTTCAAGATCATGTGTGTGTTCTAAGTTTTTGTTTTGTTCAAATATTTTTCTGACCCCTTTCCGTCTTCTTCTGAGACTTCAATTATACATATTTTACCTTGTTTGCTTATTGTCCTTCAGGTCACTAAAGCTTTTTCTATTTTTTTCTTCAGCATTTTTTTTTCCTTTTTATGTTCAATTGGGTGATTTCTAATTCTATATCCTTAAGTTCACTTATCCTTTCTTCGTAAGCATTTAATCAGATGTTAAGTTGATCCAGGGAATTTTTCATTTCAGACATTTTATTTTTCAGCTTTAGGTATTTTTTTATATCATTTATTTTTCTCATTATTTTCATCGTTCTCTTTCATACCCTTGAGCATATTTATAATTACTGTTTTAAAGATTGTGCTGTTAATGTCATCATCTTTGTGATTTCTGGGTCTGGTTCTATTAAGTAAGTTTTCTCCTTGTAATTGGTCACACTATCCTTCTTCTTTACGTATCTAGTCACTTTTTAATTGATGCTAGACATTTTGAATATTACATTGTTGAGTATCTGCTTTCTGTTCTCTTTTAGAATGCACTGAGTTTTGTTCTGGCTGCAGTTAAAGTACTTGTGGATCAGGTTGATCTTTTTGAGACATGTTTTTAATTTCTTATAGGACAAGCCTAGAGTGACCTTTAATCTATGGGAATTTAGCCCTACTAACACGACATAACTCTCTGGGGTCTCTCTTCAGTGTCACAGATATTAAGGAAGTCCCTTCCCTCTGGCTGATCAGAGCTCAGGGTTCCAGGAGCCCTGTGTGGATTTCAGGAATGGTTTGCCTTACAGCTCCTTGCTAGTTCTTTACCAAGCCTTATGGAGTTTCACCTTATGTTGCTTAGCATTTAGCAACAGACTCCTGGGAACCTGTATGCAGATTTCTGGAGCTTGTTTTTTTCCCTCCCTGATTCTCTCCTCTCCAGTACTGGACCCCTACCAATCGCAATCTCAGTATTCCCAAACTCCAATCTCTCTCCTCACCTCAATAAGGCTGCTGTTGTCTGCTTGGGTTCCCCTCCCTATGCCACAGCATGGACGGTACCTCGAGTGAGAAAGAAATTTCCTCATTCGTTCCATCTCTCACAGACCACAGTCCTATGCTGCCAGTTCTCCAATGTTTCATATATTTCACCCAATTTTCTAGTTGTCTATGATGGGAGTACAGATTTGGTACTATTTACTTTGGACTGGTGGAAGCAGATATTTATCTTCTCGCGGACGTTTGAGTCAGTAAACCCAGCCCAGCCTTTCACTCAGAGTTTGGCCTCTCATCTCTAATTACCTACTGGACAGTCCCTGCCCCGATTTTATCTCTGAATCATCCTGTTCCAAAGTGAATTCCTTATCTTTCTCTTGCCATCGGCTGTTCCTTCCATCTCCCCAGTGTCTGCCAAGTACACAATCTTGGCCATCTTTAAACTTTAACTTAATCGTCCATGTCCTTTTCAAAACCTATTCCAGCTTCAAAGCATGCCAATTACTCCTCAAAGATCTTTTTAAGTCTATGCCTTTCTATTTCTTCTGCAACCTTACTGGGACAGGGCCTCGTCCACTCAGTACTATTTTTCCATATGAGAGACTACAGAAGGAAACGGGCAATAACGTATATCCTAGAGGCACAAGACTGCATACCTCTGAACGATCAACTGAGCTCTTCAAACACGTCAGGTCTACTCCACATCCTGCGCCCTGGCCACTTGAGAGCTATATTAATCCCCCCCCCACCATGCACCATCCTCTCTCTCGTCTCTGAATCTTCCCTTAGGCCGTTCCCTCTTCTTGGCTTATTCTTTTTTTCCACCTCTTCCCCCACCATACTCTGTCTCCACACTTCTATACATCCTTCAGTTCTCACACTAAATATTCCTTCTTTCAGAAAAGCTTTCCCTCCCTCCTCCCCCACAGATGAGGTAACTGGCCTCTCCCTGGGTTACTTTCCCAGTGCAGCATTTCTCCCATGGCATGGTTTTGTAACTGTGTGGACCTCCATGAGATTCTAGGATGAGGCTCATGCACCTCATGTATTGATGATGCTGCCACGGTTGCCCTACCATCAGTGCCTAGTGCAGGACCTGCCACTTGCAGGATGGTCAATCAATATTTGTTGAATCAATGAATGCCTGGATGAAGAAATAAGGGTGATGTTTATATTACGTGTTCTTGGTTCCATTGCTGGGAACAAAACAGAACCAGAAACTAACAGAGAATCAGAGTTAAAAAAGTCCTAAAAGAACCTTAGGCACCCCCTTGTCACTCTCTAGTAAATGGTCAGCTAGGCTGTGTTGAACCCACTCAATAGTGGGGATTTTACTCGTTGTCATGGAAGCCTGTTCCATGTCTGAACTATTTTATGGTTAAGAATGACAACAGAATCTTCTTCTATATAATTTCCGTCCGTTGGCCTCAGTTTTTCCTCTGAATCTGTGTAGACAAGTGCTGTCCTCTATTCCAATGATAGCTGTTAAGTATCCAAAGAGTTCCCATAGCTTCCAAGTCTACTTGACAATGACAACAGTTGGCACTACGTCAGCTAGTATTTGTCCAATGTTCACTTGCTCATTTGAATTTGACAACAATCCTGTGAGATAGTTCATATTACTGGTACCATTTTGAATGAGGAAACTGAAGCTGATGCGGGGAACCCATAGAAAGAACGAGAGCTGCCTGAGGAACCCCAGATGTTGAGTCTCCCCAGCTCAGGCTGTAAGCATAAGAGCGATGGAGCCTTCCGACGATTCCAGCTCCAGCCGCCATCTGACCGCAGCCAGGTGAGTGTCCTTGAGGGAGAACTGCCCAGCTGAGCCCAGTCAACTCCCGGAAGAGTTAGGGTTGAAAAGAAAGATCATATTTGTTTCAATCTGCTAAGTTTTGGGTGGCTTTTTACATAGCAAGAGACAGCCCGGCTACTACAATTGCACTGTCTGTCCTTTGTCCGTAAAGGCAAAATCGTAAACACGTGGAGGGGCGTGTTGTGCTCCAAACACCTTGCACATGGAAATTTAGCTGTTGGTGCTATAATGGTGGCAGCTAAGGTTTAGCTCATATCTTCATCATTCTACGAAAAAAGGAAAAAAAGAGATGTGATCTCATCCTGCACTGGCCATTCAAGCCAGAGTCAGGGACGGCTGTGGTCTAGGTGTGCACAAGGTAAATGCTCAGTGGCCGTCACCTGATGTCCCCACCACTGCCTCCAGTACTGCCGTGACAAGACCCAATGCTGTGGGGGCATAGGGCAGGGGTGGCCTGATCCCAAGGTCAGGGAGTGTGTTAGAATGGCAGGGAAATGGAGACAAGCGCATTCCCCAGGAGGACAAAGGAGAGCTGAGCTGTACCTCAGAGAGTCTGAAATTTAGGCTGAGCAGCCAGCTTAAGCATCGAGCCCAAAGAGTAAGTCATGCTGGGGGCCAATGCTTTCACCCCTGAGGCTGAAGCACAGACAGCGGGGGGGGGGGGGGGGGGGGGGCGCCAGGAAGCCTGGGAAGGAGGGAGGGAGCCCGTCCAAGCGGATGCCTTTCGAGGGAGCAGGGTAGCTTCCCATCGGCAGAAAACATCCAGGCTTTGGAGACTCCTCACTTGATTCTCCCACGTAGATTATCTTACCCAACTGTCAGAAACAAGAGGAATGGCCTTACCATCTTATCTCAAGAGTGAACAAGGGATTTATGAAATGCTAACAGAAGGGCTACAGCAGTAAACTAAATGCCCCAGATTTGGCCATTGTCCCACTGTGTTTCGAGAAGTTGACATGGTAAGGTCTTGTCTGGGCAGGCTCTCCTTCCAGCTCTGCCCGTGCTCAGCCCAGCTCCCACTGCAGGCCGGATGCTGCAGGATGCGGGCCTGTGCTTCTAGAATGCAGCCAGGAAAGGGTAGAGCAGGGGCCGCTGCCTCTCCCAGGGGCCCAGCAAAGGGCCTCTGGAGGCCTCAGGGGTTTGATTTGTGTGCTTTCTGTGATGTTTGAGATTCTTACACCCATCACTTGCTGGAGCCCAAACCTTAATGTAACAAGGAAAAAAAATCCCCTTTCAGTGCTGGGTTTCACCTTTTAAACTGGGCGCAGATGATAGATGACACCCAGAGCACAGCTTTGGGAGCAAACCACAGGTTGACCCTAATTAAAGTCGACCCAGAAAACCTGGCTGCAACTGAGAAGTGAAACTCCGCCATCAAGGAGACGGCAAGGAGGAAATCCCCCTGAAAGAATCAGGATGGATCTTTCATTGAATAACTACGCCTTCCCTTGGTTGTCCATTTCCGAAGGACTGCTCTTTTCTAGGCAAAAAGTGAGCTGAAAGGTGTCCGTTCCCTGGGTGAGTAGATGAAATGAAGACCCAGCCCTTGCCCAGGTCTACCACTGGGACAGACAATGAAGGAGTTTGAAGGCTCTGTGAAGGTATTTGGGACACTGGAGATTTCTGTGCAGGAAATGTCGAAGGTCATATTTGCGATGGGCAGTGAGAAGCGGTGAGTGGGTGGGCACACCAAGAAAGTGGTGCAGGTGGAGCAGGTGAAGCGCGCAGGCTTGACGGGAACCAGGTGGGAGGGGTGCAGAGAGGGGAGGGTGCAGAGCCATTTTTGAATGACCTGTGGGGAGAACTAGCCTCCCCCAGTCATGGGGCCCTGACTCTTGGGTGGCCCACCTTGCCTTCCTCAGCACTGGGCCCCCATCTTTCTGTAGCAGTACCCACCCCAAGAGCCCTTCTTCATTCATTGGCACGTGTCTCTTCCTCCTCTCTGGCCAGCTGCCCGTCGGTGGAGACAGGGTCCCCATGGATGCTGAGCAAGAGGCCCGCGGGCCAGCCCATGGAGATCCTGGGGGAATGGTGCTCCCCGGCCCTGGTGGGGGTCCTGGTGTCCATGTTCCCCCAGATCACACTGTACGATCTTGCGCCCCCGCCCAGCCCCACCGCCACAGGGCTTGTGCATGGGGCAGCCTGCGTGTGGACATTTCCCAGCACAGACAGCTGGCTTCCCGGTGATGGTCATGGACCCACAGGTCACCTCGCTGAGCTGGCGTCGGCTCCCGGAGGCCTCTTCCCCGAGCTGACGGCTCTGCCTCTCCACCGGCCATTGGCTGGGGTCTCATTTCCATCGGCTCCATTCTCCACATGCTTTTTCTTTCTTTCTTGAACTCTGCTCCATTCATGTTACCCCCCTGTTCAAAAACACCAGTGGCTCCTGAGAAAGTGACTACCCCGGCAGGGCACGCCTGGTGCACCTGGAACACAGACCCATTCTCCTGAAAACCCCTTGTCCAGGTGACCCAGTGTGTGATCCCCTGCTGGTCCACAGAATGTGGTCTGTCTGCAGCCTTGTTGAAACTGTACCTGCACAAACTGGAGCAGACTGGTCTCCTTCAGGCTCCCTGATGTTGCCACCAGGCTGTCACTTGCCTGGCCACCTTCCCACCTGACCGTGCACACGGAGGATGTTCTTACTCCCCTCCCCCCGAGACCCAGCTGTCTTCATGTGGGTTCCCTAGAAACCAGAGCCTGCGGGGGGACTTCTGTGCCAATGCTTCAGTGGAGAGGGCGCAATTCTAGGAATGCAGCAGCTAGGGGAGTGGAGGAAGGGAGCACAGAAGGGGGACCGCACAGGCCATGTCCCCCCCCCCCCGCCCAGGCACACAGAGGGCTCGCTTGGCCAGGCAGGACTTCTCCAGAGAGGCCACGTGGATGCCCTCTGTTTGGTGGTCCACTGGGGGCGGAAGGGAGAATTTACGGCCCGTCTCCTTCCTTCCCTGCGTGTCCCATAGGTTGTCAACACCTGTGCACATCCAGGTGAAAATGACCTGGCTTAGAAAGGCCACCTGTGAGGAAGCCAGGGCCTGTGCGCGCCCAAGTGTGGGGCGAGTCCCCTGGGGAGGCTGAGGTCTCCCGCACATCTCCCTGTCTGGTTCACCTTCACCCCCAGCCCCTGGCCACATGCACCCCCACACACAGTGACCCAGGAGATGAATCTAATGCCTGTCGACATCTAGAGGAAAAGTCCCACGCCTCACGCTCCCCAGGCCAGCTGTGGGCCTCCCCCCGCCCACACGCCCCTGCGGGCTGCCCTGAGTGGGGTTTACACACATCGGACAGCAAAGGTCCCCTAGCACCACACCCTCCCAGGCCCGTTTCCCGTGTCATTGGTTCCAAAACGAGGCGTTCATTTGCTCTCTGAAAATAACATTCGGAACCGTTCAAACAAGCCTCTCCTGCTCAGATAAATCACAGAGGCTGGAATGAGTGCTCAGGCTGGTATTTCATTTAGAGGAGCCCCGCTCTCCTGCAAAGCCCCCTGGGCGTCCCAACTGAAATACAGCTTCGTCCCTAATTTCATTCCACGAGCCCCTGCCCACTGTCAGTTTGATTTAAGCGGTAATTCAATCCCAAATGAACAGCCACTTTCGATGGTTCCCATTATTTTCCTGCATAATGTTATCACATATAAGGAGCTGGGCTGAGGGGCGCTCACACCCCAGCCATTACTCACCCACAGGGCCTGGTCCCGAAGCCCACAGGGCCTGGTCTGGGCACCAGGTGTCGGCCTCCTTTCTTGGAGCAACTGTGGCCTGATTTATTTTCTCACGGGAACAACAGCTCAGCCAGATGCCCGTGTTAACGCTGCGTTATTATGTCTCCCTCCCCCAGGACCCAAAGTGATCTGGAATAATGTGGGGGGAGTCCCTTGCGGAATGGGGTGTACATGAGAGAACCCGGGTCACAGACTAAAGCGCCTTGACACAGGACTTTAACAGGATAAAGGGGCATGTCCTCAAAACCCCTGGGTGCTCTCCCGACTCCCTGCTTCGGTGATGCCAACCCCACCCAGCCTGCTGGTATTCATGACAGTGGCCAGTGGCGGCTTGTGGTTCTTGGTGGGTCTAGCCTGTGTCCGCAGCTGGTTCAGTGCCGTTATCAAAAACTCATTACCTTGTCGTTTTCCAGAAGATCTTGTTTGCGTAGAAGCGTTCTCAGCGACCACATGCTGGGTGATTGTCTCTAAAACTGCCAGCAGGAAGTCTAGATGCTGGTTCTTCTCGAGATGTGTTGTCAAGTCAAAGGGAACAAGTGAACTGACCCCAGCATGTCCAGCACCAAGGAGAACTCCGGGGACCTTCCGGGGCGGACTGTCTTCCAGCAGAGGGACAAGCCTCAGAGCAGGATGACAGCCCACAGCTGAGTCCTCCCCGTCGCTGGCTGCCCCCCACCCCCGCCCCTGCCGCCTGCGTCAGCACTTTCGGCCTCCTTCCCAGAAGCCCCACAAGCCTGGAGAGCTCCAGCCTCAAAGGCCAGAGGTTTTTCTGCATCATTTCTGCCAAGTTCCTCGCTTCAGTGCTTGGAGGAGAAGGAAAGTGAACCACTTTCCTGGGTACAGATCTGCCCCCTCCCAGCCCCTCCTTTCCTTGGGTTACAAACAGAACAAGAAAACGGGGACAGGTTTCAATACCAGTGACGGCATCTCTGATTCCCCAGTGTTTGGGGTAAACGTGACCCCCTAAATCGACACGTTGAAGCCCTAACCTCTAGGACCGCAGAATGGGGACTTATTTGGAAATCGGGTCGTTGCAGCTATGAATTAAGATGAGGTCACATTGGAGCAGGGTGAACCCCCATCCAATAGGACTGGTGTCCTTATAAAATGGGCAGGTTTGGGCACAGACATGCACAGGTGGGAGAAGGTCACGTGAAGATGGGGGTGATGCTGTCACGAGCCAAGGTACCACTAGAACCCAGAATCAAAGCTTGGGAGGTTGGTCCCCAGAGCCTCCTGAGGGACCACAGCCCTGCTGACACCTTGACTTTGGAGTTCTGGCCTCCGGAACTGGGGGACTATCAATGTCTGTTGTTCCAGGCCGCCCGGTTTGTGGTACTTTGCTCCAGTAGACACAGCAAACCAGTAACTCAAGTTAAAAAGCAAAAACACGAACAAAACTTAACAGAAGAAAGGGAGCTGCCCACTTTTCCCTTCCTAGAGCCGCTGCTGTCTCCTGACGGAGCCTCCGAATTAGGAAGAATCTTGGGGTCAGACTGGGTATCCTGGATGATTGACAGCTAGTCTAACTGCAAATGCCCCCTGCAGAAAAGGGGTCCACATTAAATCCCCTAAAGCAGGGTTTCTCAGGGTCGGCACAATTAACACCTGGGGTCGGGCCATTCTTTGCTATGGGGACCGTCCTGTGCGTGGGGGACGTGTCACAGCATCCCTGCCCTCTGCGCACCAGATGCCAGTAGCACTTCCTTCCCCAGTTCTGACAAAAAAAATGTCTCCAGGCAGTTGTCGCCTTAGGAGGCGTGGGGGGGGGGTAGGAAAATCCCCCCAGGTGAGAACCAGAGCCCTGAAGGTAGCGAACACACTTTCTCAGACTTCTGCGGTTGAAGCCCAGCCATGAAACATGGGAGATACAGTGACTCAAAAGGCTCTTATTAGGAGGCAAAATGAACGGCTGCGCTGTGACAAGCCCTGGAGACTGGTAGTTTCTAGAATGCTGTGGTCTTTTTTTAGTTGGTTTTGTTGTAGATCCAATGTGCACCTTTGACTGCCAGACTTCTGAACTGCTTTTCTCTGGAGGGCAGTGATGTGGGCCGCCCCCCAGCTCCCTGAAAACATTATCCCGCCTTCTTCGCCCTCCATGCAGTTGGTGGGGACATGTGCTCAGGAGACCCTGTGTAACGCACCGTGTCCCTCTGACGCTCAGCCATCTTCCACATGCCTGGAGGGAAGCCCTTCCAGCCAGTGTCCAGCCGCCAAAGCTCTCCTCTGTGCTTGCACATTTGGGAATGCGTCACCGTGCACTCTGCCAAATTTATCCGGCCATCTTGGGACCCCATATTTATTGTCTTGGCTTCAGTTCAGAGACATGAGCTCAAAGCACTAGCAAATGGATACTCGATTCCCAATTTCCCCTCTCCCTGCTGAGCAAATTGAGTTTATTCTAATGGTATCCAGGCTGTTGATTTATTTAAATGAGTTAAATGACCAAAGTGGCATTGTTTTTTCTTCTCGTTAAAGATAGTTATGTATCCCATTCATCACTGTGTCTCACAGCATTAAGCTCCTCACTGATTCAGGAGAGGCTGTCCCTGGGGAGCCAGTGGTCACTTCAGCCATCTGCCAGCGCTCAGCCTCAGAAGCGCATGGAAACTCCTGGGCGAATGAGAAGCAAAGACAAAGAACCGCTCCGAGCGGAGACAGACAGAAGCTCGCACGTCACTGCAGGCCCCGCGTGCTGGATGAGGAAACACGTCAATTGTCTATGGATTCCGCAGTGGGCACGGGGCGGGGCGGGGGCTGAGTGCCACCTCCTCTCCTGAGCTGTTTAGGGGAAAGGATGCTGGAAATCTGTAAGGGGTGCTCTACCCACTGCATTCAATCCTTGGCATGTCCCTGTCCTTGAATGTGATTTTCTTCTTAGAAAAGATGGCTGAGACCTCAGTTCTCCAACTCTGCAGACTGTAGGCCATCAGTGGATCCTTCTGGGCAGGTCATCTCCTTGTGGTGACTGGTCCCTGGGACCGTGCCTCCCTGATCCCTTCCCTCCTGTCTTGCTGATGCTGATTCTTGGCCTCAGTAGTGACCACACTTAAGAAGAAGGGGCTGGAAAACTCGGCAGCACGTTAATTGTGCGATGAAGATGTTTCTGGAGGTGAGTGAGGCTGTGGTTGAGTCGGGGTGCACTGGGTAGGGTGCTGGGTCCAGCTCGGCCCCATCCATCCCGCCCAGGGGCCCTACACAAGCATGTGCCCTCATGGCGTGTCCTATCCGTTAAGTGGAATAGTGGGTGGTACCTGTGATTTGGGTGGTATGTCCACGTAACTGCAAACATGTGAGAAATAGCACCGGGCTTCACCCTTAACTCTGCAGCGGGGGCAGCAAACCCCTGCCTCCCACCGGAAAGCGTTGGGTGGGGCATCCCTGAGAAGGTAGAGACCAGGCTTTCTCAGCCTCAGCACTACTGACATTTGGGGCCGGCTAATTCTTGTTTTCGGGTGGGGGTCCTGCGCATCATAAAATGTTCAGCAGCTTCTCCCTAAGAGATGCCAGTAGCACCCCGTCCCCAGTTGTGACAACCCAAACTGTCTCCAGACACTGCCAGGTGTTCCCTCAGGGGCAAAACCTCCCTGGTTAAGCCTGCTGGGCTGGCGGCTGGCAGGGCCCACACCTAGTTTGCCTGGCCTGAGCCTGTCTTTACCCTGCGTAAACTCTGTGCCCTCCACCTGTCCCCTGGCTCCAGCGTGGCGGCCCTGTGGAACCTCTTCCTCGGCGTAGGCACACAGTTACAAGCTTTGGGCGCGTTTTCTCCCCTGGGGGTTAGCTTTCTCAGAGGAATCTCTGCAGACCTGAGCTGGACTCAGGCTGCCTATCAAGTGCACCCTCAGCTCCCCAGGCCTGCTGTTGTGGGGCTCGTGGTCTCAAGTTCAACATTGTGGGACCATCCCGGCTAGCCCGGGACCCACCAGGGAGACCCAGAAATGTTTTCTTAGCTGTTAAAATGGGGAGCTGTGGCTGGGAGATAGTGTAGACCCAGGGGAGACGCCGGAGATTATGAGCCGTGGCTTGGAAACACGAACACCTGCGTCCCTAGAGGACGTCCCAGAGACCAGTGCTTAGAAAATGAGTAAGCAAAGAACATTAAAAAAAAAAGTCCTTCTGAGGTCATGGCCTGAACTCATGGCGATTCTTTTCTGCTTTTTTTTTTTTTATGTTATGTTCTTTTTTAATAGCAACATCAGAGTACTAAATATACACAGGAAAGTTGATATAGGTGTTGCATTTACAATGTTTTCCAATGTTTTCCAAATACATAGCTTTGAAATACAGAAACAACTTAAAAAACTCTGGAATAAAAGTTCACCTTTATGGAAATCACACCCAGCCCCCCACCCCCACCCCAAAATATCGTGTCACGTCTGTTTATTAACATGATTATGATATGCATTTAAAGAAAAACACCAGAATATACCGCAATAGTTTAACGCTTCTGGGAAGGTGATCTATAAATATAAGGACAGCTGTGGTCTAGATATATGTATAACACCGAAACAGAGAGGGCTTCATTTTTCTGTTGAAAAACAACCAGTGCTCCATGTAAAAGTATAAATAAACGCTTAACAGTTTATTGTATCAGAAAATAATTTAGGAAAATCAAAATAAACCCAGTTTGACTATACATGAGTAACGGGGGTGGGGGGGGGCGCGGAGAATAAAGTTCAAAAACAGTCAACTTAAAGCCTGTGACAATAGGCCGCTGTGGCTCTCAGCACTCGATTTCTTGTCCTGTGGTTCAGGCTTACGGCGTGTGAGCTTTCCAGTTCCATGGGTGAGCTGGGGAGGAGGAGGAGGAGGGAGGAACGGGCTCCATCTTTAAATTCATGTAACAAGACCTGGTAAATTTGGTATTATTCCAATACACTAGGAGTATGGACATGGACGTGAATCCTGCTGAGATCCTTGGCTCCCAGGTAGATGCCCCATGTGAAAACTCCAGCCAGTAATTTGGATGCTTCTCTGCGTGTTCTGGTTATGCCATCCCCACCCCCAGAGGTGCCCAGTGGCCCACACTCGATGATGGAAAAGCAAACCATCCAAATGGTAGACTGCCCTTTCCACTTCAGCCCAGAGACACTCTAATGATGAGTTCAGTCAATAAGAAAACCTGGCAAAGACGCCTTCAAAAGCTAATTGGACTTCCTTTTTATAAAACACACATTGGAGCCAGAGTGGGCAATGGTGCTGACCGTGGGGCGACCTCTGCAACCTGTCCTCACAAGTTCAGCATTTTATAACCCCTTTCCCCTGAATTAAACAATAGTTGGAGGGTTTCAGATGCTTCTCTTCTGGTTGGTTATTGGTATTTTCTAAATATCATGAGTAAACATTTATTCCCTTTGAAAAAAAAATGTACAAGACTTTAAAAACGTAACCAAGGCATGGCCTTACACTTCCTCCAGTGTCCGGCTTAACATCTACTGGGTCTAACTCAAGTTCAAGGAGACGCTTGCTCAACAGCACGTGTGGAGACACAGAAACTGTTGTTCAGCCCCATTAATCTCTGGTCCATCCACACGTCAATCGAAAGTTAAGGAAACCTAATCAGCAAGGTCACTCAAGTTCACATCAGGCTTTGTTGTGGTCGTTCTGCTTTACATTTAAATAATTTTAACTGGAAGGTAACTGTGTTCTGTCTGGGTTCTGGCATCTGCCACTGTGTTTCTCCGGGGAAGGTAAGAAGATGAAATGATCCAAATGGAGTTGCCAGAAGAACAAGTAACAAAACAAAACTTTCTAGTTTTTACAAAACAATTAACTGGAGCCCCAACTGGTTCCAAATTTCCCCAAAACGTCAGTGTTTCATTCCAAAACTGCACAAGTTCCCACATCTCCCTCTTACCACAACTGGTGAGTGTCTCGGGATCAGAGAATGCTGTGGACAGTGTTCTGTCCTCCTACCGAGCCGCACGACCCGTGAAGGTCTCGGAAATGCTGGCAGAACCTCAGGACATTCTGTCACCTTAACTGGGGATTCATTTTAAAGGATGAAATTTAGGGTCAGTTGACTGAGAACCAACTCTGCTAAGCTCCTTTCACCCTTCTGGCTTCCGAGGAAGCAATTCAAATACCAATGGAAAACAAACAAAAACATAAAACAACATCTGTCTGTAGGTCACGGCAGTTCTGTTCAAGGACCGTGTGGCCAAACATGGGATCTGTGATGTCTGCTGACATTCCAAAACCAGCTGCCCATCCCTGTCGTCAAGGCCCTTTCCTGGGAGAGCAGTTGTGCTTATATGTGGAAGCGGCACAATACCTAAGAGCACCTTAGAGATCTCCCCTCTTTGTAATTTTCATGTGAGTTCATGTTTGCTTTTAAACTCATCCAGAAGAAACACTCATGTTGCTTTCTTGACCTTAAGTTGTTGGCAGTCACATTACTTGATATTAGAAATTCATATGCATCAGAGCGAGATAATACAGTGTGGTCCCAAACCAAACCAGACTTTGGAGGCAGAGGGAGAGGGTCCCTCCTGGTGGCAGAGGCTATTACACAAAGCCTTGTCAAGAACAATTCTATGAGTTTGCTGCTACCTCCATATGGATCTCAGCAGCTTCAGGCTTTGGCAAAAACCCCTCGCTTCTATTCCAGTCAGTCCCCTGATGGTTGGGATTTAGGTTTGGGGTATCACGATGACTTTGAAATTGTCCCTACTGGCTTGGGATGATTGAATAGTGGAGAAAGATGGGATGGTTCTCTTGGGAAATGGGACAGTGGCCCAGGAGGTGGGTACAATGGTGTTTGCCTTTTGCAGTTTTCTGGGTAATGACTTGAAACAATTACATTGGGGGTCTTCAAAGGGTCCCCATCTTAGACTTTTAGTGGCTACACGTCTTAGTGGTGCAAGATGGTGCCAATAAGTCAAACTTAGGACTGCACAGCATTCTCGCTTGTCCCATGGGCATAGTTCTCCCCGATTTCTGCAAGCAATTGCTTGCCAAATTCACTAAGACCAGCACTAACTGATGGTCTGCCAAACCAAAAGCTAGAAACATCAACACTAAAGAATTTTATTGCAGAATTTCAGAAATCCGACAAAGCTAACCAGCGTGGTCAGCTGAGTTTGTGTCCAAAGAAGAATGAAGTTCCTAGGGAGCTGTTTGGAGTTGCAAATATTGAGGTGGGAATTTACACATGAAAATCCAGGTCTCTAGAGGATTCTATTTTAAGGGAGAGTCCACCTGGGACAAAACTGATTTTCAAAAAAAGAGTTTCCTATGATTGGATCCTCTCTGCATCCATTCCTGCCAAACATGACTCAGCAGAAGCTTTACTGTGAGATTTAAGGTATTGGTAAGAGTTAAGTCAGCCCCCAGAGGGTGTATTTAATTGATACTCTACATGGTACATGTATGTTCTGACTCCAACCCACACGGAAGAGATAACAGGGCCATTTGTACGTTCACTGACGCTCCCCCCACTACTTGCTGGCTGTTCAAACTGCCCCCATCCCAAGTGCTTATGAACCCGAGTCCCCGGTGGGCAAGGTTGGCCCCACTTATGCCACGCCTTTAACCTGAGGCTGGTCCACATCTGGCTGCGATTTGTGGGTTCATTCAAAGCTCCTCTCTTGAGTCCATGCACAGTCGCTCCTGGAGCATTCTGCAGGGACCCCGTCAAGTGGGACATGCAGTGGACCTACCGGAAGGATGTGTTTTAGTGTTTCAGCCCCAACACTGACACTTGTGATAACCCAGTTGACCATTCTCTTCACGTGCTTCTATAATTGGGCGTGGGCGGTGTATTTCCAAGTGTAGAGTGTGGACCTATGGCTGGTGTGGTGTCTGGGAATCCATGAGAGCAGCCCCTCACCCCAGCCCCCTGCTATCCACGTGCTGCCTTAAAGAGCCCATGACAAGCACCTCACCTCCTGCTCCTGTGTCATTCTACGTTCTCGGTGCCATTGTGTGCACGGCTTTCTCATCAGCCACAGCCTACGTGGTTAACCCCCCCCAAACCAAAGTGAAGTAAAATGGAGGGGGGTACGTGTGAGCGATTCGGGATGGCTGTCCCAGTTCTGGCGCTACTGCTCCCCTGCTAAGGTACACAGGCTGCCACTGGCCCTTTGGCATAAAAGACGATTGTGCACATGATTGAATTCCCCACCCAGGGATTGTCTGCCTACATGGTGACCGATTTGAACTCTGGAGACTGGTGAGGGCCTGCTTCCTGGCTGAGACCTTTCTAGAATCATTTCAGGTCAAAAGAAGCTCAATCTTTCTGCTTGATGGTTGGGGTGGTTCTCTGCCTATACCTCTATTTACCCAATCGTTACCTTCAAATGCAAACTCTAAACCTAGAAATGCAAAACTGCACACCCATGCTCCACTCTGCATGAAAGGGCTGGTAGCGTATCTCACAATGTCAATCATTTAAGCCCTTGCTGGAAACCCCACGAATAACACCGAGTATCACTAACACGCACATCTTGGCTCAGAGTGAGGGAAAGAGAAGCTTGTCTTCATAGCAGGAAGCACATAAATGGAAAATAAGCCGGAAAGAATCATCAAAAATCCTCAGATGGTGAGGTTGGCTCATTTATGTGGGCTGTGCTATTTACATGGGAAAACAAACAAACGATCAAAAAACAATATGGCATACCAAGTTGACAAACTGCACCAAAGTAACCACTCCAAAATTACATGAATCACAGCATGTTTTGGAATAACTGCTTACTTAAAGGCAGATGTTGTTTAAGAAGTACGTTGCTAAGCATGATCAGTGTTGAGAGAAACTTCTGAGAAGGCAGATGCCTTCCTTACGCAGAGGGATGACTCTCCTGGGGCCCCCCCGTGCCTGTGGGTTGCATCTCTGCCCTTGAATTCCTTTGTCCTCTTTGAGAACTGGTTGACCTAATGGTGACTTGACAACGTAGATGTGCGCATGGGGAGGGGTCCGGGGGGAGAGAGAGTGCTCAAAGGAGAGGGTAACCCATCAACAGGGTTCTATCCCTCATCTTGGTCCCACTTCTCCGTCCCATGAAGTATGATTGGTGGAAAACCAGGTGGGACAGTTTGTAATGATGGGACATCTTATCTTTGGCATTGCACTGCATTTTTACCCAGGAGGTGGGAGTAAGGCTTTTTTGCTCCTTTCAACCCCAGACCAACCCTTGGTAAACAAGTGATTTCCCACTCGGAGAGGAGGACAAGCTGGAGAGACACAGAAAGCTGCCACTTCTCTCTCTTCTATCACCTTGTTCTGTTGCCTTCCTTTAACGTATCCCTCTTTCCGGGCATTGTTTTGTTTGCTTCTATGTTAATTATCTGCCTCCTCCCAGAATAGGAAGTAAAACCCAAAAGGGCAGGTCTGTGTCTTATCCCTCATCGTGTCTCCAACATGGAGAAGTTCAGCTCTTCGTTGAATATGTGAATGGATAAATGACCAACGAACAGCACATCTGAGTGGCGTCCTCTTAAAGAACCCACATGGTGAAACTAGAATTGCCCCCAAACCTCCACAGAACTCAGGAGCCTCAGTAGCTTTTCCCGTCGTGACTTGGGGGATGACTGGAGAAGGGAAAACTAGCCCAGCGAAGTGCCAAGATTCACTTATGCTGAGATGTCTCGCAGGAAAGAAGGCAATGGTGTCAAAACACGGACAGAGGGAAGGTATGTGCCAATGCCATTCTGGAATAAAAGCCACAGGAAGATCCAGTCTGGCCGTGACAGGGCTGCAGGTCCCAGCCCTGCACCTCAGTCCTGGTTCCTTGTCTTATCTCCCAAGAAACTGGGGTCAGCCCAGCTTCTTGAGCGACAGGTGATACTGGACCACACGGGCGAATAAACAAAAGAGATGGACTATCTCTTTGGGCAATAGCGTCCAATAGAGGCCGTACAAAGCAAAAAGTTCAAATCTTTGATGTGTTCCTTTCATAATACAACCAGAAGGGGTGGACTTGAATGCACAACATTCCTGAAGACCAGAGGCTGAGGAAGGTTCTGCCCGATGACGAAATGTGGCTGAGAAGGGGCAATATGCTCGTGAGAAGCGAGTGACCAAAGGTTGCAAGATCGCTGGAGCAGTTACTGAATTCCTGGTGCTCAAATTTGGAGAGTTGGTGGGGTTTGCTAACGAGTCCAGGTTTCTAAGTTGAAAATGCTCCGTGAAGGACTGAGATGAACATGAGGAAGTTGAATGCAACCTGAGAAGTCCACCGGAACTCAGGGTTAGGAAGGACCAGAAACACGGGGGAGAAAGTACAGCTTCCTAAGTGGCCTCTCCTTTCTGCACAAGGACGCTAACTCTGAACAGGAACAACCCTCGACGTATCCCAGGGGTCCCTATGCCTCCGCACTGTGTGAGCAGGCCAGGGCTGGAAGAAGGCCTCTGCACACACAGCCTGGCCCTGTTCGGACACTGCTGGAATCGGGGTCCAGTGGGAGATGGCCAGGAAGCTTTCCTGGCCATGCCTGAAGATCTACCCCTTAGCGCTCAGAATTTGTAAACAAAAGTAATCACGCCCATTATCGCAACTAGATAAAAATGGCATTCAGCGCATGAAGATTAGAAGCGATTCAGGCTAGAAATAGACTTGACCGTACAGCAGAGGTTCCAACAGCCCTGTCCTGTTGTTCCGAAAGCTTTGGAAGTCTGGGAAGGTAGGCAACGGACAGTGGTCGGCACGCGGCCCAGGGGCCCGTGATCGTAGGATGTCAGAGAGCAACTGAATGGATGAGATGGAGGCGGACAAAAATTGGGGGACGTGACCAAACCATATCACCCTTCCTCTGAGAATATTCCTTGAGGGGAAAAAAAAGCTAACGCAAATGTAAGGACTGGATCCTGGGGGCTGAAATATGACTCTGCGAGGAAACACCGGGTGGGGGTTTGCTAACGGACTTTCAAATCCAGAAGACAGAACACTGACCAACCCAGAATTACTGCCCAGCCCGGGAAGGCGGGCCCGGCCCAACTCACCAGACACCGGCGGCACGTTTGGGCCTGTGTCTGTGGGGCTGATTCCAACAAGTCCTGTGCTGTGGTTTTACAGGCTGCACTGTGGGCGGGGCCGTGTTTCATAAGCCCGCTCGCTTTTCCTTTAGCCTCTCGTTGTATAGAAATGATGTTTCCAGGCTTTTCCAGGTAGCCATTTAAAAAACAAGATAAGCCGTCTCTACACAGCCTTCCTCAGTCACCACCAAGCGGGGTGTTCCTGTAAGTGGATTCGTTTTGACAGACAGACATGCGTGCAGAACTAGACTTCCTGGGGAGACTCCAGGCTCTACCCTGAGCCTGAGGTCAAGGGGCTGGGGTGGGGGAGGGGTGTTATTTTAAACTCCCTTCGAAGGCTCAGGGTCCTGCGCACCCCAGAAACAGTTCAGGCACCCAGAGGGCAGCCCGTGGTCTGGGGCAGGGGCTGAGCTGCAGCTGGAGGTAAACTGTGGCCCCACAGGAACCCTGGCTTCCTGCTGTCGGTGAACACATGGCGCCCTGCCACCACCTCCTTTCCAGGTGGGCTCAGCAGTCACCTAGTGTCAAAGAGCAGAGCAGAAGCTTCCAGGGCCCTGAGGGAGGCTGACAGCCCTGGCCTTGCGCTCACACCGAGCTGGGCTCACCTGAGTCAGGAAGCCCCGGTGCTGACCTCCAGTGGGAGAGTGACTTCAGGACAGAGAGGTGAAGCACTGGATGACAGACAGACTGACAGGTGCGTGATCAAGCGCCAGACAGGTGGGTCCCAGGAACCTGGAGACAATCACATGGCTGTCGCGGATGTTTGCCTTGCCTTGTATGTGCTGAAACTTCGGGGGGAAATGACAAAACCAAAACCAAAACCACAACTTTCCAGGTTCCGGAGTAATATCACCAACACGGCGCTTACTGCTACAGCGTGACAAAAACGTGTTTTCCCCTCCACTGTCATTGCTTTCCTCTCCCTGGTTTCAAGAGGTGCAAAAGCGAACTTTGCAAGCACATGGGAGAGTGAGCCCCCTGGAAGAATCAGGTCACCTGCCCAGCCAACAAGTAGGCAAGAGGTTAGCTGCTGCCTGACCTTTAACCTTTTAACCTGGTCTGTGGGCCTTTCACTCAGTGGGTTCCAGTGCCAGCCTGGTGAAATCAAAGTTCCATGTGGGCCGTTTACAGGCGACAAGCCGTGCGCACCAGATCTGGGGTCCCCACAGGAAGAAATGTTCTGTCTGATGGGGATGAGGGAGGCCCCCAGACGGCCCCACCCATCCCCTACAGCTTCCCCTACTAGCAGTAAGACGGGCACCAGGGCACCTTTATAAGGTGGGGGTCGTGAGGGCGTTGGCAGTGCTTTTAGTGGATTGTGTGCAGTCGGGAATCTCTGTAACGAGGCTCCAGTCCTATTTCCATTGGAAACCTCCATACCGGGGTTGTTGATGGCAAAACACAGACGTTGGCCAACGGGAACCCACAAGACACAGAATCTTTGCTACTGTCTCCCCTAAGATCCAAAGTCACCCTTGGGCTTGAGAAAGAGCAGGCCACCTCCATCCGCCAATGCGTGGGAAGTCAGGACACGCTAGGGCATGGCTCGCGTGGGGGCAGCCTTTCCAACCGAGCTGGGGGCCTCGTCAGTTTCTGAGCTCTGCTCTGACATACGCACACACATTATCAGGATGTATTCCTTTAATTTTTGGAACTGGGAAATTTCTTTAATTCGGACTCTGCTTGTATGAACACAAAGATGGCCAGGACCCCATCCCCCTGCCCAATCTGACACTCAGGCCCATTGGTAAGCCGCTGGCTACATAAATGTGCACATGGCTGTCAGGTAGCGTCTTCAAACAATGACATAAAAAAGATAGTATTTATGTGTGTGTGTGTATATGCATGTATATAAAACCATGGCGATCAGCATTACGGCTCAAGGTAAGAAATTGCACAGTTGGTGCCACTCACCACATATCTAGCAAATGCAGGGCGTGTCATTTGAGGGTCTTTGGGCGTGGGTCGAGGCTGTCCTGGGCATGGACGGACGGCGACGGGATACCAGGTCACCAGAAGGAGTCTGCTCACTCGTGGAACTGCACTTCCGATATATGCATATATATGCGCGTATGTGTTTGTGTGCGAGTGTGTGTGTGAGTGGTGTGTGTGTGTCTGCAAAGTAGAAAACACTGGTTTGTCCTGTTCGTACTAAGCCTGGGAAATAAATCAGATTTTGTAACGGAGAACAATTCTTTTTTTTTTAAAAAAAAGGAACATTGAAGGTCTTCAAAAATTGCTACAGTACAAAAAAGTGTGTGCGTGTGTGTGTGTGTGTGTCTGTGTGTATTTATATATTTATATACACATATATATTAACCAGAAATAGCGACTCTGTCGGAAGAGCTCCCCGCCCCTGTGTTCTGTGAGATTTCTACGCGTGGCTCGCTTGGCTTTGGCTGTGTCACCAAGTCTGTGGGTCCGTACATGGCACATAATGGTATAATTGGCACAGGCTCAGAATCAAGGGACAAATCCCAGGCTTCCGGCGCGTCCTGTCCTCCTCGCTTGGTGTCCTCGCCTCTCCGTGTCCAGTTCCATCCTGGCGTTTCTTCTTCCGGTTCTCCAAAGAAAATTGGGAGAAGGCAGTCCCCCATAGGCGTGAGCATTTTTATAAAAATATATTTGGCCTACAGCGTCCTGCTCTGAGTTCCCCACCGGCAGACACACGTGGTAGGTGCGGGGACCCTCCCCCTTAGATAGTTGAGTTTTAGGTTCTGTGGGGTTTTTATTTTATTTTATTTTATTTTTTTACAGGTTCACCACGGAATCCTGTGTGGAAAAGAAAACAAGAAGAGATTAAATGGCAGCAGGTCAAAAGCGGGGAGAGTCCATGCAGCCTCGGCCACCAAGCCCCGATGGCCCTGCTCCTGGCTACCAGGCGCCAACGTGTCCTCAGGACACGAAGGTGGTCTCACTGCGCCTGGTCACCAGGAACTGACACACAGCTGGGAATTCCTGGGCGTGAAGTGGGCCTGGGACTCGTGCTAATTAGGGTCATCGATGGAGGAGCGGTTTCTGCTCCCGCCGCAGGAGTGGGTCTGGACTTCCTAAGAGAGGGCATCGCACCCCAAGCCCGCAGGTGCCTGAAGGCACCCAGCGCCATGCTCCCGCCCTTTGCCAGCTCCTATCCGCCAAGGGCCTGCTCCTCGGCTGCAGGAAGCAGTGGAATCCGTTTCAATCCAATGGAGGCTCATGAGGCCGGGACATGGAGACGTTAATGGATCAGAAAAACCTCCTCTTGGGTCTCCCCACGAGGTGATCTTGCCAAAAATCACAGTGTGTGACTCACAGTGCGTGCAGGCCAGGTCAGAGGGCTGCAAAGAGACAGCAGCTCTTACATAGCTGGCTGTGTGCCTCGGAAAATGGGAACCTGCCTCATGACAAAACCCCAGAGGTTAGTGTCCCCCAGAGACCCAGAGAGCTACAGCTGCCCAAGGCATGGCCAGGTGAGTTGGGACCCGGCCTAGATCAGCCTGCAGGTGCTTCTGCTCAAAGCTGCAGCTCCCCTACGAGGATTGGGCATAGTTCCTCTCTGCTGTCACTCAGAGCCCCCACGAGCACCCCACAACTACAGGAAACTAGGACCTTCAAGCAGGATACAGGGGAATGACATTGTACCCTTGTCTCTGCAGGGGATGCAAATTAGAAAATGGGTGGGGGACCCGATGATTACAGATGAAGTTGGAAAAAGCACTCAGCTGGAATGTTAGCATTTTCACAGCGCTTCCCAGACACAGTGGCCAGTCCTAGTTGTTTATGGAGCAGTTCAGAAATACAGACTCCTGGGCCCACCTCTGGAGACCCCCAGTCAGGTCCTCCGGGCAGGGCCTGTGAATATGGGTTTCTACAGGCTTGGGCCATTACTCGGTTCTTCTCAACAGACTAGGGTGTAGGGTTCTTTTTCTTGAATCGAGTAAGCCGGTGATCCTTGCCAGGACTGAGGGGGGGAGAAGGCCCCCAGGTGGGGAACACGTCTGCAGGCACAGGACGGTCAACCTCAGCAGGACACTTAGTCTTCCTAAGTGTCACCAGGACCCTCAGCATGTCACAGTCTGTTCCGCCCGGGGTTGGGGTTAGGGTGCTGCTCCCCTCCTAGGACCCCTCCCGGTCTGGAAGACAGAGGCAGGGCCCCTGGTCATCACCTCACCTGGCCTTCTACCGCAAATGTCACCCACTCTGCTGTGACAGGGGTGTCACCTCCTGCATAGTAATGGGACATCCTGTCAGATGGGTGCAGGACCACCTTGGTACGTTTACTCCGACTGCGCCCCAGCCCCCACCCACCTCCTCCGAGTTCTAGGGTTTGGGGGAGGGGTGGTTTTAAAGGTGAAGTAATTAGAACAGAGCGAAACATCCCTCCTGCAGGGTTCTCTATCTTTGTTCTAACTTTCTGAAAGTTAAAAACTGTGGAGACAAATACTGTGTGAGCCCACTTCTGTGAGGCCCCAAGAGGAGTCAAATTTGTAGAGACAGAGAGCAGAGCGGAGGGTGCCAGGGGCTGGGGTGGGGGGGGGAGTGGGGAGTTGTATAATGGGGACAGAGTTTCAGTTTGGGAAGAAGGAAAGTTCTGGAGAGGACAGGGGTGACAGCTGCACAACAATGTGAATGTACCTAATGCCACTGAACTGTGCGCTTAAAATGGTTAAGATGGTCAGTCATGTATATTTTATCACCATTAAAAACATTTTAAGGGCTGGCCGAGTGGTGCGTTGGTTAAGAACTGGCTTGGGATGCCAGAGGGCTCTGGTTCGGATCCCACATGTGAGGGCCAGTGACACTGCCCTCCACAGCTAAGATGGTGAACAACAGCTCAACCTGGAGCTGGGCTGCCGTGAGTCGCCAGCGACAGTGTAGGCTGCAGCCCCTATGGCAGTGGGTTGCCATGGGTACCGTATGCAGCCAGCAGCCAGCGTGAGGGGCCAGCAGCCACAGTGAGCGGCTGTCCAGAAGCCGGCGACTTATCTGCCTCGCCCGGGAAGAGCGCAATGATGGTGCCAACTTGGGCCAGTGAAGCAACATCCTCCACAACTAGACTGAAGAACAAAATGACAGCAACTTGTCTGTTCCCCTTCCCCTAATTCCCCAGCGCTGTTCCCATACCCCCAATTCCCCAATAAAAAAAAAAATTTAAAAACATATTTAAAACTATGGGGAGACTAAAAGCTGCGCCTGGTGACCATCCGTCCAGCTCTGGTGGCCTGCGACTGTCTCTGGTTTAAGCTGCTGTCCGCTGTCCCAGCATGATGACCAACAGCGCCCCCTCCTTACTTTCGAACAAGTCCCAGGCCAGGAATCATGGCCGCCTGCCCTTAAAAAGGATGGTTTTCTGTGAGAACCATTGCCCAGGCTGCTTCTCCATCCTTATTCTGACCTTAACCGGGTAGGTCAAGGCCAGAGGTGTGGCTTTCACGCCTCCACCAGCCAGCTAGGGTTGTCCATAGGCTGTCACTGTGTACTTTCCTGCTTAAAACTCTTCAATGCTTCAGTTGCCGGCTCCTGGGGTCCTTCCAGAAGCAACCCCGCCTCTGCACCCTCACCTCCCCCTTCCTCTCCATATTCCAGGCGGCACCCACATCTCACACCTCACATCCTTCCTGTGTCTGCTGACGGTCACTTCCCAGGGGAGGCCTTTGTGGACGTCCCCTCCTGTCCTAAACGTGTTCTCAATTTCATTTCTGTATATTCGAGCATCTGGTTCTACCACTTCTCAGGGACAGGACGAGTTGCACTGGTTTGTACTTGGGCGTGTGTCACAGATCAGCCCAGGTGTCACAGCATCCTGCAGGTCCACCTTTGGTTCACCTGGGTTCCAGCTCTGTGCCAGCCCGGAGAGGAAAAGGAATGCTGGATGAAGCTAAGAGAATTGGAAGTAACTCTGTCCTCAGTCCCTGCGACTAAAGCCTGAAGTGACCTGCACATGCTGCCTGCAGGTGGCTGCTTGAGGGGACAGCCAGCATTGGAGGATCAAGGGAAGGGAGGGCCCTCAGAGGACTGACGGAGGGCCACTGGGGGACGGAAGCCTCTTCCTAACCCACAGGCCTCTGTCTCTACCCAGCCAGGGAGAGGAAGTTGGAGAGGGAGAGAGGGAGGGAGTGGGGGTGGGCGAGGGGACAGGAGGGGAAGGAGAAAAGGGGGGCGGCGAGAGAGTGCCTGCTCCAACCCCGAGCTTTGACCTGCCATGTTAAGAGCAGCGCTGGCTCCCTGCACAGGAGGATGGGTTCCCTGCAAGCAGCTCCTGCAAGGGTGGCATCACCCCACCAGCCCAGTCTCAGCTTGCAGGGGACGCTTTCCAGAAGAACCTGGATGTTGCTTTGAAAAAAGTGTTCCTTTGAATGACAAAAGCTGGAAGTCTGTGGCTACCTGGCCACCTTCCATGCCCGCCCAAACCCTGCTGCTTGTACTCAGCCCACAGGGAGGGCTCTGGTTTTCCTGCTCTGAAGGCTCAGCTCATGAGCCTCTCAGCTGGGCATGAGCCTGAGGGGGGCCAGAGAAGGGGGTGCAATCCAGGCTGGTTGGAACGACAGATGTGGTGAGCGCTGGACATCCCGGCTGGGGAAGGACACCTGCAAGGGTGTCCACACAAGGTTCCCGGCCAGAAAGAAGCTGTGTGATGCCACGTGATCTGAGAGATGGGCATCTGGGATAAATTCTGACTGGAGAAGCCAGTGTCCCCCGCTGCCTGGAAGGAGACTCCGGGCTCACCTGCCCCACCGGCTACAAGCCACACGGTGGGTCCGCTCGGTGGGTCAAGGGCTTAAGACCAGTGTCTCCAAGCCGAGAGAATGGAGTCCCCCTGGAGCGCCATAGCTGCGAGTTAATTTCTCCACATCCGGAAGGGGCTGCTTTCCCCCAGTTTTCTTTGGTGCTGGTCAGCTTTCCTTTGTTCTCAGCTTGCAGGGGACGCTTTCCAGAAGGGCCTGGATGCTGCTTTGAAAAAAGTGTTCCTTTGAATGACAAAAGCTGGATATTCTGTTAATGTATTTTTTTTTTTTTAAGAATAAAGTGGTGAGGCTCAGGTGCTTTTCTTGTTTTTTATTAGTTATGTCTTCGGTGTGGTTTTGAAAATAATGATACCACATGATTTATTTCTCTCTTGCTTCAATGTAAGAAGAGCCTTTATTACTTTTCAGGCTCCATTCGGGATGAAGTGGCCTTGGCAAATGCAAACATCTGAGACTAAGGAGGCTTTCTGAAGTTTGCTCGTTGTAAGAAAAATGACAGGAAATTAGTCCAAGAGCCAAAGGCAGGGGTGTGTCCGAAGTCCCTTTCCTTGAAGCAGCAAAGGCCAGCTTCCTTTTTACTTGTCCAGGGCGTTCAATCAGGCTTCACTGCGGAGGTGGTCTGAGGAGAGAACGTTCTGGCATCTATCTTAGAAGCTGAACCTAGGGAAACGAATGAACGCCTGCCTGGGCAGGGGCGCATGTGTCCAGCAGCCTGGGCATCGCCGACAACCTGCCTACGGGGACGCAAACTTGGCCACGTCTGGGTCCCAAGTGTGCACGTGGGTTAACGTGAGCAGACGAGACGGTGTGGCAACAAACTGCTACATCATCATTAAATATGCATTTGGAGAGGTTTAACAGCTATGCCCAAGATAAATATCTCCACTGGCTCTTAAATCTTAATTAAATGTTTTAGTATTAATTGCTATTTATTTAAGGGGCAATAAGTAGCTTAGTAAATCTGGGAGATCTTCCTGGTTATTGTCCGCTCGATGCTCGTGTCCAGGCATTAATGGCGAGAACCAGGGACACTGAGAATCCGAATGTGTTCCTCCCAGCGAGTGACAAATGGCCTGTCTGACACACCACAACGGAATCTTCAAGCATCTCTCAAGGACTAACAGGCTGCTTGCGTAGCCCGCCTGGTCCTCGTCTGCAGGTATCGGAGACGCTGGAGCAAGTCATCGCGCTGTGTCCACGGGCAGGTGCGGTGGCTGAGCTCAGCCAGGCTCGGACCAAGTCCCACAGGCTCCCCTGGCCTCCCCAAACCACCTACCCGAGATCCACAGTGAGGGAGCTGCTATTTGGACACTGCTGCCTCCTGCACATGGGGGTGGTCCCGGAATAGCTTCTCAGGCACAGCTGGAAAGTGCGGTCCAGACGCCCCGATGCCTCAGATCCAGGTGGCCTGGGCGAGATGGGCCCCACCACTTACACCCTGACCGACCTGGGGCAAGTCACTTCACCTGTCCGTGCCTCGCTGTCCCCATCCGTAAATGGGACTGCTGGGAGGACTGAGTGAGGTCCCACCTGTCAAGAGTGCTCCGACAAGCTGCCATTTGATTGTCTTCATTAGAGAACTGTCCCCCTGGCTGAGGCTATTGGGAGCCAAAGGGGTGTCCGCGTCCCGGCCGTGGGCCTGCCGCTCATGAGGGAAGGCAGCAGAGGTCTTGGGTGTGCAGGGCCGGCTTGTCCAGGGTCCACGTCTGATGCTTTTACACATTTTAAAATTCCTAACAGAGAGGCTGGTGACCACCAGGAGGCTTCACTGGGCAGACGGGAGCCCCTGTGCTAATGAGCAAGGTCCCCGTGGCTAGTGCGGCTGGAGCAAGGGGGCTCCAATGAGGTGAGTCACCTTGAGGCAGGCAAAGCACAGGCCGTGCTGGGCGCACCTGGCCCGTGAAGATGGGGACAGGCCGCATCTTCCCTGCCTGCATCAGTCCCAGCAAAGGCCTCTGCGGGGAAAGGGCTCTCTTTCCACTCTAATCTAATTACGTTTCTTTGCCCATTGGCACAACAGGACACCAAGCAGGTCATTCTGGCTTCGGAACAGGAAGTGAGGGCTGGAGCCTTGCTCTGGAGCTGACGCGCGATTTATTAGGCACTGACTGACCCGTTCCTACTTCTGGAGGCGGCTGGCTTCTCCGGCCCCAGCTAAAGGCTGCGAGCTGAGTCCCCAGGGCGTCCGTGTGTGCCCCAGAAAACACCTGCCTACCTCGGGCCCTTCACCCCACATAACAACGGTATTGTCCATTCAGTCTTCATATCAGAAGGTGAGCAAAAGTAAGACAAATTATCTTCAAACATCGACAACCATTCTAGCGCTGGGTTCCCCACCCCATGGAAGGAATCGGATGTCACATTTAGAAAGGGTATCTGGGGTGAGGGGAAGGGCCAAAGGAGGATCCTTAGAAAGCCGAGCCTCTAACGGAAAAACAAATTAAAAAAAGAAAACAGCCAAGCCCTGGGTTGCATCTATGACAGTGCATAAGGAATGCACAGTCATGGGGCGAACGCTCTCCCCGCAGCAGCCCGAGCATTCGGGAGACTCAGCACAGAAGAAAGCAATTTAACGTTAGCATTAAAGTTAATATCATTGCAAGCAAACCAAATGTTCCTATCCAGCAGAGCGTGGAAAACGCGTCCTGCGCTGGTGCCAGTCCCTGGTTTCAAATTAGTAGATGTCGCCACTCTTCAGTTTCTTTACCATTTTCTTTCTTATCTCTTATTTTCGTATTTCAAATGTGTGTTTTAATTCTGCTCTGCACTGCCCCCCCACCCATGGAAAGACACACGATGGAGGCGCGATGCCCGCCCACTTAGCTGCTGCCCTAGTCACTTCCTGTTGAGGGAGATGGGAGCTGTAATTGGACCTAGTTCCCAGGACCAGTCCACTGCCCTACAGGCCATGCTAGTGGTGGCTCAGACAGAGACAGCTGGGGCGTTGAGCCGGGGTCCCTGAGTGTCTGTGACGTCCCCTGCTGGGACGTGGGGGGGGGGTTCTAACAACTGCTGCAGGGACCACAAGCCCAGCTCTCTGGTTTGCTCAGAAAGGTGATGCCCTGGAATCCCACCCGCCGTGTCGCCATGCGGGAAGGACTCCCAGGTGTCCCAGAGTGAGGGCTGGGGTCGGGAAGGCCAGGCAAAGGCAGGAAGGAGCCAACCCCCAGAGCCAGAGGTACGTACCATGAAACAGACACATGGCGTCTGCCCTGCCCCCAGGAGGTAAAAAAGAGTTCGGCCAGTCAGCAGGAGATCTCAAACCATTTCTCAGACACGAAGGCCACAGGAATAAGATGCCGATCAGAAGAGGAGGGTCTGCAGCAAGCAGAAAAATGGGCTTCCGTGTGCAGGTCCGGGACCGGCAGGCAGGCGGGTCAGGCCTGCTACAGGACACTGGCTTCTCGAGGGAACACGAGGCCCCTGGACGGTGACGCTCAGCTTGGACCCACTGGCCTTCGCGAAAGGGACCCCCCCGCCTCGCCCCGTGCCAGCCCTGCCCACCCTGACGGCCTGGGAGGACAGAGCCGGAGGGACCCGTCCGTGCACGGGGACTGGCGAGGGGGCCGGCAGCCTGGCGGGTGTGCCTTCTCCGGTGAGAGCCGACACAGCGTTACCTGAAGCCAAAAGCAACAGCCTCTCCACCCAATGCTTCCTCACCAGGCGTGAGGGTGCCAGCTGTGCCCACCCTGCCGCGGACAGGGCTCTCACAGGACACAGGGCTCTCACAGGCAGAGAGTGGGACAAAGCGAGACAGTGACCTCCCCGGGAGGCTGAAGCCCCGGTTGGCCGGATTCCTAGCAAACCAACACCCACACCCCGCGGAGTGGTCTGAACGGCCCTCAGCTAATTCTTTGGGAGCTCAGCCTTCTGGAAGGCTGGGGTGTGACGACCGAGCTCCCCAGTGTCAATGAGTGAGAGCAAAGTCATGTTTAGAAGCACGGCTCCGAGGTTTCCTCTCTCGGTTCTCTGACTCCGGGAAAGGGGCATCTCGGACAGCACAGGGCAGGTGAGGGGCGGCAAGATGGTGTTTGAAGAGCAGCCGCTGTCCTCCGGGCAGGACAAGTTACGTCAACTACGGGCACTACAGCTAAACGTCCCCGACTCGGCACCGGGAGGAGCCTGTCAGGGCGCCTGGGGGAGTGTCCCCAGCTGCCAATCCTGCTGCGGAGACTGAACCTATCGAGTCAGCCTGGTGTCCTCCTCATTTCCTCCTGAGATTAACTTCTTGGATATATATATTTTTTAATTTATAAAATGATGCATGAGTGCATGCTCACTTGAAAAAGAAAAAAAAAGAAGCTTACTGATTGTTTTCATCTAATTCCGGATAAACCTTCCAATGCTGACTCAGGGTTTCCGAAGCTCTCCCAGGCACGGTTTCAGGAGCATGTCTCCTTTGAAGGATTACACGTGATTCATAAAAAAAGAGCACTGGACGACCAGCAGGCTGGCTGGCGGTTGCTGTTTTTTGCTAGATTCCCTGCTGACGTTTTATGGATGGGGTTTGGAGACACTGACCAGGGAGGCACCCCTCAGGGTTGGCTGGTGTGTAGGAGGCCCCTGGACTGCAAAGCTGACCTTGGACTCTGGCGATGACGCCCACTCAGCCTGCGTCGCGGGGTGTGGGCTGGGGAGACATTCTGGCCACGACCCCAGGGTGGGGTCCGGGAGGGAATTCTGGCTTCTGCGTCCCCTCTCTGGTGGTGAAACGCCTGTCTGTCTGTCCTATTTAGCTGCCTGCATTCGACTGGACCCTGAGAAATGTGAAGGGTGCTCCCCCCCCGCCCCTGCACCTGTCAACAGCCCTGTGACAATACAGTGCCACCAGGGGCTTGTGGTGGCAGGTCCGGCCCAAGCCTGAGCTTACCGGTTCCCGTTAAACGTGGACTTGAACTCCCCCGTCGAGTGCAGTGTCTCGTCCGTGTACACGGGCACGGACGCCCGCACACACTCATGCGAGCACTGGAGGGTCTCGTTATAAGCCGTGAAGATGTCCAGGCTGCTGGGCACCCGGGCTGGGGTGAAGTCCGTCAGGTTCTGACAGCTCTCTTCCTGCTGCGTGATCTTCCGCTGGTGGCTGTTCCTTCGAGCGTTCCCGCTTTGGGCACAGCTGCAAGAGACAGAAGTTGGGGTGCGGGTGGGGGGTGGGGGCAGGCAGAGGCCGGGACCCACAAAAGCAACTTCGGCACGGAGACCGTGCGACCTTCGTCTCTAGGCATTAATTATACACCATTAAATATTAAATGGTAATTCCCAGCCTCTTCAGAAAGATCAACCACAATCAAGCAATCAGCAGTTTTTTTTAAAAAATAGAATTTGAATTTTAAATGTGGCCATTATTGCAGGGAGGGTTTTGAAGCGTGTGGCTGGGCTGTCTCATCTTGGAGCTGAAGACTTGTTTGGCCAAAGAATGTCAGCCCAAGAGGGGTGCTGACTCGGTTTCCCCAGGAATGCCTCAACGGGACAAAAACTGATGTGTACTCGTGGGAGGCCTTTGTGCACAGGTTGGGGTGGCCTGAGCATTCAATTTGAAACGGACTACGTAATTGTCTTCGGGGGCCGCTGGGAAGTCAGGAACCCCGCGTCCTCAGCGTCCCCCCTGCCACGCCCATGAGCTGGAAATAAGCCTGGACGGCGTTTCCTTCACCCCCTCCGGGTCTGTGGAGAGAACTGTCCTGTGGACCCAGAGGACACCTGCCCCATTCCTCTGGACCACAGACGCTT
The DNA here is from genome assembly GCF_001890085.2 of Hipposideros armiger. Lineage (NCBI taxonomy): Eukaryota > Metazoa > Chordata > Mammalia > Chiroptera > Hipposideridae > Hipposideros > Hipposideros armiger. The sequence goes on from NW_017732084.1 coordinate 414,331, forward strand.
CCAGATGCCACGTAGGATGGACAAGGACTCTCACCCTAGTCGGACAAGCCATCCGAAGAGGCAACACTCAGTGACCCCCCCTTGTCCCCGCTGTCATTCTGGCAAGTTCATGAGCAGGGTGGGCGGACGACCTGTCCCCACAGAGGAGGGCAGCTAGGATATTTGGGAAGCCCCCACTTTGGGGGGCCTCACCAGGTCCCCCTCCCCTCTATGCTCAGAGCTTATGCAGACAAGAGGGACGCAAGGTGGGGTGTGTGAGCCCCCCTCCCTGTAAGTCCTGGTATTTCCCTGCCTTGGTGCCCCAATAAGAGGAGCCCCGATTGCTGGGGGGGAAACCCCACCCCATAAATGAAGGTAAGAAGGGGACTGAAAAAGCCAGGGAACGCCCAAGGTCATGGAACCCACTTGTCCCCTGGGTTGTCTTCTCCAAAAGACGCTCTGAGGGTTTGCTGCAAACCCAAATACGCGGGAAACCCAATGGGAAGCCGCCTGCCTGTCACAGAATGGGTCACAAGTCTGCTCTCCTTGCGGGAGGAGCTTTTCCTTCAAGGTGGCCCGTGAAATGTGCCTGCCACGTACATATCCACATGGTCCACCCTGCCCAGGAAGCCCCACTGTGCGCTGAGTGCTGTCCTTGTCCTCTGTCCCAGCACACGCCGAGTCCCGGGCTTGCCAGCCCTGCAGAGCCGGCTTCAAGGCCTCGCTGGTTTGGTGTGAGGTCTGCTGTGGCTCTGGCCACCGCTCCGGCCTTCTGTAGTCCCGGACACTGGCTCTCTATGGCCGCATCGCACTGTCCGGACGCTCGGGCAGCTCCCACCCGCCAGCCCCATCTGATCTCCTACCACTGTCTGCCAGCAGCCCGGCATCACTTGGGCGTATTCCTCTGGGAGGGAGTTTAAGCTTTGATGCTAAAAGGAGCGACATTTGCTGGAGGAGTGGCTGCAGGCAGACGGGGGTCACCCCGCAGCTCCCTGGTTTTCCCAGGTGTAGTAGGTGTGTACACCCAGCAAGGCCAACCTCAAAATAGGCCAATTTCCAGGGAAAATGGGCAACGACAGGCTGCCTGGAGCAAAGCGGTGACCTCATTCAGCAGACACAAAGCGGCTGTTCGAGGAAGGAAGGGTACAGAAGGGGCTGGCCCAGCATCGGCGCCTGGACAGCCCGCGACAGCGAGGGGCAGGCTCCACCCCCACCCGCCTGCTGGTAGCAAATAAAGAAAAAGGGCTGTGCCCTGGGGGGCAACGTCCAAAGAGAGAAAGGATTCGGACACGGGGGGCATCTGCTGCCTGACAAAGTGAGTCCCGAGGGTGGGCTCGCTCTCAGGCTTCAGAGCTGCCTCGGTGAGGGGACTGCCCCAAAGAGCAGTGTCCAGGAGGACGGCGCCCGTGGCTGGCCACACTGCCCCAGGCCCGAAGGTGAGCGGGTTGCTGGAGGGCAGAAAATCAGGTGCCTGGGCCGGGGCCTGGGGCCGGGTTTGCAAAGTAGGATCTTTCTGTGCACACAGCCCGGGGACCGCTGCAGCCCACCCATTTCCAGACAGAGCCAAGGATCCTTACCAGTTTTTTAAGACAAGAGTTGTAATCAGAGCAGCTATGACCATGATGAGGGAGACGGTGATGGTGATAATCTGATGGACAGCCAAACCTGGAAACAGAGAATGGGGGAGAGGGGCGATGTAAAACCACGGTCATGAGATGAAGGGGTCCAGGAAGGGGGACATTGACCCGTCCTGTTAACCTGCCTACGAACGCCAGGTCCTGTGTGTGTGCAGCCTGCACATGCCCGGGCAAGGGGCCACAGAGGGTGGCTGCATGGGAACAGGACAGGCAGTGAGGCCACTCCTCGCCCACCAGGTGCTCGCAGGAGCTGTGGCCCCAGAGCTGCTCTCACCTGGAGCCCAGTAACGAGGCCCCAGCACCGGCTCTCTCCTTCCCGTGGCTCTTCAGTCCCCGAGCCGTGACCTGGCCTTATGGGAGGGCGCAGAGCCCCTCACCTGGAGCGTGTGCACCCCGGCTGAGGCGTCCCCAGGACCTGTCACCCTTCCTCGCTCTTCTCCCACCCTGGGAAAGTTCTGCTGCTTGATTCTGAGCACCGGGACAGCTGGCCGGCAAGTGGGGGCAGAATTTGGCCTGGCCCAGGAGGGGCAGGGATGGCCCAGGGTTACGGGACGCAGGGGAGGGCAGCTTGCTGGCGGCGGGGCACCTGGGTCTTGGGAGTGTCTTCCTCTTCCCGGAGCTCTCTCCAGAAGCTCTGCCTGAGGAGGTTCCAGGGAATAAAAGGTCCAGGCCCAGTGGCGGGTCTGTGGTCTGGCCCTGCTGTGTGTGTCTGGACAGAAGGACTGGCCGCTCCAGAAACAAGGCAGCCAGAGCCCTGACCAAGAACTGCCTGCTAACTCCACATGCAGACGGCCCAGGATAGACGTTCCAGTCCATCCTCTCCCGCTGTCCCCGCCCCCTGCACCATCTCCCACCAACCACAGATGCAGGCGAGGGAGGACAGGCAGGCTGGCAACAGCTCCCACCTCGTCTCCCCCACCCCAGCTTTGTTCCTCCTGACAACCATCTGGAACATCCTTCCTGGAACAGACACGGGACACACCCTGGCTGACTCCACTGGTCAATTAAGGACACCTGGGAGGTCCAGGGCTCTGGCCCCATCCTCCTGCTATCAGCACAAACCTTACCTGAGGGGCTGGGTGCCAAAGGCTGTGAGGGGCTCCGCAGAGACCCAGCAGGTGGCGGCACACTGCCCCGCGGAACTGCTGATTTCCCGTGTTCTGAGACATTTCAGCATCTGTCTTTCTCCACTCGTAATAACCAATCCTGATGTCCATTTGCAGAGGCCCACCCATCACACCTGAGGACCCCAGCATGCCCTGGGGTGAGAACGATGCATGCACAGGTTCCAGTGTGCAGGGTTTCCGAGAGTAAGATTTTTCTGGCAGCATCCCATACCCCAGTGCCCAACGCTGGTACCTGCAGCAAACCTCTGGGACAGCTCGCCTTCTCCGCTAGGACTTGCCATCGGGCCTAAGCTAATTATGCTGCATAGACCACCCACCAGCCCCAGTAATCCTGATCGATTCACCAGCTTCACCGAGACTCAACTCAGACATTGTTGGCAGAGGGGACTCAAAAAGATGCCTTGTTTAAGGGACAGCCAGGGAGGATGGCTGCTCAGTGTCCCTTCACCTTCCATCCAC
>NW_017732084.1:418092-424369 GCF_001890085.2 Hipposideros armiger
ACAGTGACCCAGGCATGCTCAACAAGTGACAGCAATCATTAGATGTGTATTATCCCATTTAATCCTGGTGATAACTCTCAAAGGTAGATACTCTCATCATAAATTACAGGAGTGAGAACCACCTGGGCAAGTTTGTGTAAATTCCTTGGATCACAGAGAATCCACTGGCTCCCAAGTCTATCTAAGAGCAGCAGTTGTATATGATTCTGAGCACCGACTTTGTTCATCTCAGTTTTGGCTCTGACCTGGCAGCCTCTCTATTCCCATGGAGAGACTGGCACGTCTCCCCTCTACGTTCCTGTGGGAGAACGAGCTTCCAAATCATAGAGACAGTTGCTTCAGCCTCACCACCTCCTCCACGGGCAGACTCCTTGGCAGTGCTCCAGGCCCAGGCCAAATGCTTCTCAGCCACTTCTAGGCAGGTCACTCCCCCCATCCTCATGTCAGGAAATGAGTCTTTGTTTCTTGGGCTACACCTGCCATCTTCCAGGTCGGCAGGAGTCAGTGCCCATGGAGGTGGGTGATGGAAAAGCACACTGAGTGGGACTGAGCCCACAGGAGCAGTGGGGACTGGCTCGACTGCGAGGCCAGGCCCAGCTAGAAGCACCAAGAGTCCCCTTACTGGAGCGGGATACTCTGTCGTCCATTCCCCAATGTCCGCAGGGCCAGAGGAGACCCAGGTCACTGCCAGAGTTTGACCTCCTCCTCTTGTTACCATGGGAATTCTTCTGTTGGGGTGAGTATCTGCAGTGGCCAAAGCCCTTAGAAAGGACGAGTTCCATGATCAGCTGTGTCTTACATGTTTAATTCTCTCCTGCTCCCCCTATGGGTGAGGATGGTAAAGCATTGTTCTCTTCTGGTGGGTGGGAGAAACTGAGGTCCAGAGAGAAACATGGCTGGCTCAAGGGAACCCCCTGACTTACGACTCTAAGAACAAAAGTTCGGCCCTCTGTCTGAGGTCCTCATGAGTCTCTGAGCCCCTTAACAAAGGGACCAAACCTTCATCACCATTATGCCCACCCCGCCCCGCCCAGCACTGCCTGACACAGTAGCTGTGTGACATAGAATTGAGTCCCTAACTGAAAAGTAGACAATAAAAAACCAGGGAACAGGAAGAAAAGTCATGCCATCATTGCAATGTTTGCCTTGCTCTGGAGATCCTTCTCCTACCTTGCATGCGAAATAGGATGTGCCAAATTAAAAATTTGGAGGAAACGTTAAGGTTAATTGCCAGCTAAGATCATCTGGGTGAAAACACGGCAATACTATAACGGCTATGCTTTCTAGAAAGACGTCTCTACGCCAGTCTTCACCAACGTGACCAGCGTAATCCGTCACCCATCCTGCATTTTTGCACCCTGCCTGACCGAGGAGGAGCCTGATGAGCAAAGAAGTAAAACGGCGTTCAGCAGAGCCAGGATGGGAGGATTCTGTGCTTGGAGTCCCAGGGAAAATCCAACAGCTAACTCCAAATCTAACACATACATGTGTGACCACATTCCAGTAGTAGTGCTGGGTTGGGGCAAATTTCTCTTTACTCCTCACATGCTTCACAGTGGCCCCCCCTTCTCTGCTGGGGACACGTTCCAAGACCCCAGTGGATGCCTGAAGCCATGGAAAGTGGGACCTCTACGGATACAATGTTTCTTCCTGTACATACACACCTAGGATAAAGTTTAATTAGGCACAGGAAGAGATTAATGACAGTAACTAATAATAAAACAGAACAATTATAACAACATACTGTAATAAAAGTTATGTGGATGGCTTGGGGACCATTATTAAGTCAAATAAGGGTTATGTGAACACAAACACTGAGAAACCATGACTTTCGATCTGATCACCGAGGCGGCTACCAAGTAACTAATGGAGGGGGGGGGAGCGTGTACAGCATGGAGATGCCGGACAGAGGGACGATTCACATCCTGGGCGGGGTGCAGCTAGACGGCACGAGATTTCATCATGCTCCTCAGAACAGCACACAATTGAAAACATATGGATTCAAGGAACAACAGTGTTCAAATTAGTATACAGAAAGCACAAGTTTTGTTGTTGTAATGTTTTGTTTTGTCCTGTTCTTTGCAGCACTGGACAGGTCCCACACTATTGCTTCTGGGTCACTTCAGCAAAGCCACACAAGGGCTGGTTCGGGAATAGCCAAGTGCATCAATGCTGTATGCTTTCATTTGACTTTCAGAGACGAGGTATGTTTGAACTTACATTTATTTAATAAATGTAATGAAAAAAAATTAAAAGTACAGATGGTCTAGTTCTGACATTTTCCCATTAATATTCTTGGACTGTGGTTGACCAGGGGTAACTGAGACCTCAGAAAGCGAAACCACGGATAAGGGGGGACCACTATCCTTGCAAAGCAAATAGCCGTGTGCTTCAAGGCCTGGAGCATGGGTCCCCATGGGCCACTGGGCTCGTGCATAGGGAATAAAAGGCCACAAGAAGACCCCACAGACCCCACGGTTGTGATGGTTGAACAGGACCCGCCTTCGGACATGTGCAGGTTGGAAGATGGAAAATCTATATAGATGCCTCACCATTTCCTGTCTTTGCGAGGTCGGCTACTAAGAAGAGAACAGAGCCATATGTGAGCACTTGTGTAGAACTGAATCACATGGAAACATCTGTCCTGTCATTAGGCCTCCCCAAGTGCCAGGAGTCACTTCCTCATCTGTGGATGTCCCATAAGGCTTTGCGTGGATCCTGGGTAGGCTGACCCTGCCAAAAAGGGCCAGGTAGTAAATACGACAGGACTGGGGGCAGTCTGGTCTCTGTCGCACCTTCACAGCCCTGTCATTATAGGGAGGCGCAGCCATGGACAAAGGGGTGTGCCTGTGACCCGGGGAAGGTTATTTACAAAAACAGCAGCCGGATTTGGCTCACAGGCCATGCATCTGCCGATCCCCGATTCAGGGGAAGGTGGCATGCCTTCTAAATTAAATGGAAGGCTATATCTCTTTTGAATGATTGATTAAAAGTGGGACTCGAAGTGCAGTCCTTTGGTTCTGAAGACTAGAACCTTCACTCTCCATCATCAAAGGTTTACTGTCTTCTGAGGTTTCCACTGGCCACTGCCAAGGTGATTTCAAAGACTCTATCTTATCAAGCTGGACCATAACCACCAGCAGTGGGCAGCTCTGCCCTCCCGGGCTTGTCCACATGAAGCCAGCTTGAGGTTAGGTCATTGTGTATGATGGTCCCCCGTGAGAACTCAGTTAGACAGAATGTTCGATTTTTGGAGACTGAAGCTCAGGGGAATTTTGCCAATCCAGTCCCTCCAATGGCCTCAGTACTCCAGCCACAGGCCTCTCACTTTTCTCCACTAAGGTTGAAAAAAACAACTGCATCTTGAGAAGGACAAGAAGCACCAGATCATGGGGTCAGTGTGTCCACAGGGACCTGGCCCCACGGGTCTGTGGACAGAGCTTCCCCTCCCACCCCCGGCAGCGTTCTCAGGAGGACATCCCCCTAAATTCTCTCCTTCCCCACTGATTTCTCCCAACACTCACACCTTGAATAATGGTCCCTCAGGTCAGGTCTCCAGGGGTCATTAGATAATGCAAGCGAGGACATCTGTCCCCAAACCCTACTGACCCTGAGCAGGGCCATCCTTGCACAGTGTCTGTGATTGGGGTGACAATGATGGTGCCTTAAGAGAATGTGTACTCTATACCCCCAAGAAAGGGGAAAAAAACCCCAGCAACTTTGTCCTCTCCACTCCCAAGGTCAATATTGAATCCATCTTCAAACCCGTTGCAGTGCAGACCTGGGCCCCGAGCTGTGCAGGGCTCCTTGCTTCCCTGTCCTGACAGGTGTTATTGTTCCTGCTAATTTAGGGGCTCTTTCGGCTCCTGGTAATTGCCACTGTATACTAATGTGCTAGGAATCAGCTGCCACCCAGATAATGAAAAATTATCCCCGGAATAATGGATGGGGACAGATGGATTACCCAGCTCGCATCCATCAGCCGGCCTTTATGGCTACATCTGTGTAACAAGAGCGGGCCCTGGAGATCGGTGTGTGTGGGAGGGGCTGGCAATCCATTTCTGAGTCCGGACGAGCATCTTATTAAATGAAGTGGAATCAAATGGAGTCACTGTCCACTGCAGAAACCAACCCATCGAGCGCCTTTCCTAGCACGTAGGGGGTGGGCGGCGTATACGGCTGGTGCGTTTGGGGAAGGCAGGGACGATGGCCCTGGAATTGGCCAAGGCAACGAGGTGACACTTTTGTGTCTCTAGCTCATGCTGCAATGTGGGGATCCCATGCGCCAGCATTACGGGGCCAAAGACCCAGTGACCAATGGGTCAAGGGTATCGTCACAGATTTTATAGTTGAGAGGTGATAATGGGCGCCCAAGGTGCCAATTCTACCTCAAAGAAACCATTCCTTTTCCACAAAAACTGAGGCATGTCGACTCCTCACTATGTCCTTGAGGAACAGTCTCTGGGGACATGGTGACGCTCACAGCGTCCACTGTGGGACAGGCAAGAGGCCAGACCGGTTTCCTGGAGGAGGAGGTGTCCAGGGTTGGGGCTCATTATGGGGCAGCTGGCCACCTCCCAGGGTGGGGGCTGCACCTTGTAAAACCAGGGTGTGCACAGAAAAAAAAGGCCGCCAGCTTTAGTGGTGGGGACACAGGAACGTGCCATTTTCTGGGTGATGCTGCACAGCCGTCCGGGAGTGAATGATGGAAGAGCTTCAAGCCGAGACTCTGGAGATGAAGTCTGTGCTCATCAGAAGTCCCTCCGCCATAGGGCAGGGCCATCGACAAAGACGGCAGAGCCTCACCAGGGACACGGCCGTGCTGACATGTCCAGCACTTGGCCTCGTCCTGACAACACGGTAGTAAAAGCAAGTCCTCAAGGAATTGCCCCAAAGGAGCCTCAGGGTCAGGGAGCAGCGGTGGTCCCCAGCAGGGAACATCTGGCCATGTCTGGAGACATTTCTGGTTGTCACACAGGGGGTGGGGGTGCTTCTACTGGCATCTGGTGGGCAGAGGGCAAAGACGCTAGCAGACATCCTACAGTGCACAGGTCGGGCCCCAGGCTTCAACGGCGCTAAGGCTGTTTGCTAACAGGAGAAATGTATGAGGGACATGAAGAAACAGGCGTGCACATTTCAAAGCCACGTCACACCCTGGAGGTTGATCGCTGGGATACCACCACTGGGCGGCACGTGGCTAGCAGGTCCCGGTCACACCCTGCACAGCTGCAAAGGGTGCACTGTGGCCCATGCCCCATCATGTCCCCTCTTCTCCCTCCAGCCCTTCGGATTAATGGTAAAGGCAGGTGGGGGACGGGTGCGGCTGACTTCCGGCAGCTGCTGTAGAGACAAGCCGCGTCGTGAAGTCACGCGCGTTCTACTGATAGTGGGTGCCGTGCACCATCCCACGTACATTAGTTCACGTCCAGCTCCCTGCAAACCCATGAGGTGGGCACAGAGATGCCCCCCATTTCCTCTGGGAGGTTCAGGGGTTTTCTCAAGGTGGCACAGTGCCATTGGGACATCCCCAGACCACTCTCAGCTTCATGAACTCACTTCAAGGACCTGGAGAGTTGAACAAAGCTGTTATATTCCAGTTATGGTTTATTACCGTGACCGGGCACAGATTAAACTCAGCAACAGGAGGCCCAGAGGGCTGAGTAACCCCCACTAGAGGGGCTTACTGCCAGGGGAGCATGTCACAGCACTAACCTCCCCCATGCACACAAGGTGCCGCTCCCTGAGCCTGGGTGTCCAGTCTGGTGGTCTCGGTCATGTAGACACAGCTGGTAGACATGGCTGGTCTGAGTCTCCCACCCGCCCAGCAGGCAGGCTGACACCGTGTTGCCCAATGCCCCAGGTTAACAAAGACACTCTTATCAGGCAGGGCCACCCAGGGCTTAGAGTGACCTCCCAGGAGCTGGGGTCAAGGACATTTCTTTGAGCAAGGTTAACCCTTTATTGCACACACACTTAAGACCCAGCAAACACGGGGCCCAAACCCAGGCAGGTGTGCTCTGGGGCCTCTGCCATTACCTATTCTTCCACCCAGAGCGTTCTCCACGACGGGTGGCCAGGGGCGTGGTGCCACACTCCAGAGAGTACCTGGGGGTTCACCATACACACTCTGCTGGCTGGGTGCCCCAAAGGGACTTGAAGTTGGACTTATGTCCCCTCACATTAGACTCAACTAAAGCTGTCCCATCCCCAGGCTGGCCACACTGAGGAGCCGCAGGCTAGGGACAGAGGGGGCCTGGTAGGGACAGAGGGGGCCTGG
>NW_017732084.1:424954-449715 GCF_001890085.2 Hipposideros armiger
CACACACACACACACACACACACACACACGCACACACACGCGCGCACACACACACGCACGCGCACACACACGCTGAATATATTGCTCATCTAAGAGCAGAAGCAGCTGACACCAAGCTTGGAGCTCAGTAGCCAATATGGAAATGACCCATTTCTTTCATTTAACTCCCAATAGCATTTGAATATTTCAACCAAGGATGGCGGGCTGGGAAGCAGTGTGCTGGCATTGCTCGGTGCTCACAAGAGGTCAGAGGCCCTGGGGAGGGACACCCACGTGGCAGCCATCAGCCAGCACTTCGGGGAACAGGGGCTTCTGCTATGAAAGCAGCACAGGCCCGGGCCCCGGTCCCACATGCCAGCCGCTGAGTCTGTGACCGGATTACTCACCAGCAGCACGAGCCCCCACCATTGGGTGGAATCTATCTTTAGCCCAGAAAACGGTGAATGGATCAAACCTCTGAGCAAATGGGGCTCTCCCCTGCCAGGCCTGGCTGCTCGCCCTCTTGGAGCCAGCCTACCGAGTGGCCCGAATACTCCAGTTCTGCAGACCGCGCACTGGTGCCCAGGTGGCCCCGATCGAGCAGGAGCCGGTGCACAGTAGGTGCACAAGAGGCGACGCCTCTCACCCTGGGCACAGGCTCAGGCCTGAGACAGGGCGCTCGGGGCTGGCCGTGAGGGCTCAGTGCCTGCCCGGGGCACGCTGCAAACGTGCTCTAAATAGACAGAGGGACCAGCCACGTCCCTATTAGGAAGCCGCAGGATGCTCAGAGCACACCACGGCCCCATTCCCACCCCGTGTCAGGTCCCGGGGGCCTAATTACCACCCATCTTCATATTCGGGGCTTTCTAATAACACACACCTGTACCCCAGGCGCCTGTCCAAATCAGTCAGACGGGAGTCCAGGCCACGGGGTCTTTACCTCCGCGTGGCCTGCGCCCTCGTCCCCTACTTGTTTTCAGTGACGTTTCAGTGTGTTGACCGTGGCCCAGGGCGTTCACGCTGCTCTGAATGTTCTATCTGGGGGGCAGGACCGCCACAGTCAGCAGAGACGCTGGCCAAGTCCCAAAGGGGGGCTCAACAAGTCCAGGGAGCAGACAGAATCGACACATTGTATGTGTCACAGATCAAGACAGGATCACGGGGCAGAGACAAACACAACAATAATGAGCTCGGCCATGTGTGGGGCTGTTCCGACTGCATTCTGACCTCTGTTCAGTCGCTTCGGGCCACCAGCCTGCGGGATTCTCTGGAGGGTGAAGATTACCATCCAGCCCGGTGCCCGGAGCAGAGGGCCAGCGACTGTTCCTGTCCTGGGGTCTGGGCTTCCAGAAAGAGCAGCATGTGGGACTCGGCCCCGAGAACCTGATTTCAGGTGGAAGCCGCCCCTGACCCCATCCATGTGTCACTCATGAGAATGCCTTTGCACTCAGGCTGTCCGGCAGGACCTGCCACCCAGCAGTGGCACGTGTGATATGCCCTTTGCTGAGTGAAGCAGGATGGGAGATTGTGCATATGCTGTGCCTGCAGGACCTCAAATGGCAACCCCATCATTTCTCTCCCTTGTCTCAACAGTCCCCCAACGAGTGACACACATTATCTACAGAAGGTCCCTGTTACATAGAAGAGTGCTGTGTCCATATGTGGCACCCCAGGTATGCTATGTCACCATGGTGGCCCCAAGACTTCACCCCTCCTTCTAGCCATGCTCTTTGCCATGTCACACTGCAGAGCCCACACCCCAGCCCTGGATGAGGTGACTCCCCCAGCTCTCAGCTCTGGGCTGGGGCAGGGATGGGGGCAGAGACTGGACACAGGAGGTTGGCTCTGGTGTTCTCTGCTGCCCCCACAGAACCAGGCCAGCTGCTGGGGGAGGAGGCGCACATGGGATAACGCCGACAGCCTCGGTCACCAGAACTGAAGCCTCCACCTCCGCCGACGGCCATGTGAGTGACCCCAAGGAATAGACTCTTACGGCAGTATGCCTCGAGGTTTGGCGCTGTTTGTTACATGGCATTTCCAGGGCCACAGCTGACGGATACAGTAGGTGAGGAGGGTTTTCCAGGCAAAGAGGAGGGAGGTTGGAGTAGGGCTGCCTGGGAGGCCCCACGGCAGGAGGGCTCTATGGACACAACACAGGAGTCACTGTCCCCAAAGGGGCACAGCCGTTTCCAATGCAGAGATCTGCAGTCCAGGGGGGCGCTCCTTGTTGGCTCGTCACAGCTTGGACGAGCGCCTGCTTTGGAGGGTGACAGGTCAGCGCAGAGCTGACCGCGATGCACGTCCACCACGAATGTCTCCCAGCGCAGTATGGAGCACTGGTCCGGGGCTAAGAGCCAGGTGACCCGTCTGCATACGGACAGTCATTCCTCAGCCATCCCCAGGCTTCTCTCTGCAGCTCCATCCCTCGCCTCCGCTGGCTTCTGGTCCAGGTCCCCACGGAGGCCACCACTCTAGTCCCGCGTCGAGAGACGCTTCCTTATTGAGCTCCATCAGCAGCGTACCTTCCAGGGAGTTCTGAGTCAAACCCTTAGGGTTACACTGAGCCCAAGAGGCAGGGTGGGAGGGCCAGCCTAGCCTTCTGGGAGCAGGGCACAAAGCTTGCAAACAGAGCCCCTGAGGACCAGCTGGCTGTCAGCTCTGCCTTCAGAATCACTGGCAGTGTCAACGGAGCCAGCAGGTGGGAGATGGCTATCCCTGAGTTCCATTAAGATCTCTAGGCAGCAGAGAGTTGGAGGAAATTGCAATGCAATGATGACAATGGCTACGGGTGAGGGGTGTAGAGAGAAGGGGAATACAAGCGCTCCCAGCACCAGCTTCCCAGAGGGGCTCTCTGAGCAGTTTTTAAAGACTTCCTGGTAGGGAGCAGCATTAAGTCCAGCAGCAGCTGTGGTCTTTATGTTGCTAACTGCCATTTTATTAAAAATGATAAACAAATAGATGCATTTAAAAGGCCCCAGTACCCCCCCGCTCCTGGCCCCCAGCCAGCGGCCCTCCTGTTGTCCCCTTCTCCCTCCAGGATGGCACTAATGAGAACCACTGCTGCCCCCGCCCGCCCCAGCTCTGAGGCCCAGCCACCTGTCGGGCCAGCTGGAAGGGTCCTAGCCCAGGTAGGACCTGGCCCCTCTCTGTATCTTGGCCCTGAGGTGCCTGCAAGGTCAGACATGCGAGGCTGGAGTGGCAGTGGCCTTGGGCACTGTCCCTGTGACACCAGGAGGCAGGGAGAAGGGCCTGAGGGCTGGGAGGCCTAGGGGAGGGTGGCTCTTGGGGGAGCAGGGAAGCCAACAGGCAAACAGCTGCTCTTTGCTTTGCTGTGGGGTCCCTGCAACGTTCGAGCCCTTGTTTGCAAGATGGCCTTTCACAGCACAAAACTGAGACTTCTTCAGAGACGACAAGCAGAAACAAACAGAAACAGGTCCAGTTCAGTCTGGGAAGTGAGAAGCCGGGGATTCTCTAAGACTTCGGAGAACAGAAAGGGCGCTGTTCTCCCACCCACAAAGCCACGGCTCTAAGCAGGTGTGTGGGGGGTGGGCGGGAGCAGAGACGGGAATGAAGGCTGAAGCTCTCAGAGGACGAGGGGCCTTCCAGAAAGATGGAAACCCAGCCTCCTGTCCGCAGGCTCCCAACCCAGATGCCTGCAGAAGAGCCTCTGCAGTGGGGGGTCCTCAGGTGTCCCCTGCGAAGGGCTGGGCAGGGAGAAGGTCAGGCTTTGCGGCCCACTGTCTCTATTCCAACCACTGGCATCTGCTGTCGCAGTTCAGAGGCTGCCCCGACAGAGGCCAACAGGTGGGTACGGCAGCGCTCCACCAAGACTGTCCCTGTGGACACTGACTCCCAATAACTTTCATGTGTTATGATATAGCCTGTTGTTTTTTTTCAACCTTTTAAAAGTATGAAAAAAAATTCTTAGCTCCTGGAATGTACAAAAACAAGACACAGACAGGATTTGGCCCGGGAGCCATGCTCTGATCTAGAGCCTGAAGTTACCCCCGTAGCGTTTTGTATACAATGTCCAGCTCAGAGCACAAGACTACCAGGCACACCAGGGGACAGGACCAAATGTACAAAAACCAAGAGAAAAGAAAAACAGACCAAAGAAATAGTCTTGCAGAATATCTAGGTAGCAGTTATCAGGCACCAACTTCATAACAATGGTGCAAAGTGTTAAGGATCTCCATTATCCTGGACATAGAGGGGCCCTAGGTCTAATGAGAAATGTCCTTATAAGAGGAACGAGAAGGTGATTTGGGACACACAGTGACACAGGGCAGAAATCAATGTGACAATGGAGGCAGAGATGGGATGATGTGGCCACATGCCAAGAACGCCTGGAGACCCCAGAAACTGGAAGGGGCAGAGAGGACCCTGCCCTGGAGACGTCAGTGGGAGCCCTGTGACACCTGGATTTGGGACTTCTGGCCTCTGGGATGTGAGACAATGAATGTTTGTTGTTTTAAGCTCCCTGGTGTGTGGTAACTTGTTCCTGAGGCCCCGGGAAACTCATACAGTCGACTTTGCTCTCTTCACTTGACAAGGAGGAAGGGGGCTTGTGCAGGTTACCTGTACTCAGAGAAGCGGCAGAGCCCATGTTCCCACTCAGCTCAGCCTGACTCACACTCTTGCCTCGTGTCCACAAGTCCCAGCCAAACACCAAAGCAGCCCACTGGCCCCCGCAACGGCGGGACCCGGGACAAGGACACTCGCCAAGAAAATGTGCCTCCCAGGACCCGCAGCCTCCGCTGGCCAGACGCCACCTCACCTCCCCAAATGATCCGCCTGCTCTGGACTCAAAGCCAAATGACAGTGAACGCCTCACACCCTTCGAGGTGCCTTCCACCCCCACCCTCTGCGCTCCACCCAGGCGCTTGGGGGACTCCAAGCCATGCAGGATTCATTCCTGAGCATCACTTCATCCGAGAAGAGCAAGCCGGCGCGAGGATGGGGGCGGTTGGCGGAAGGGGGCGGGGAGCCCCCAGGAGCACCCCCACCCTTTCTCAAGGCTGTGCTGAGCTTGACTGTTTGCCCATCGAAACACCCAGATCTGTCGGTGCTGTCACGGCTGGAAGGCGGAGGCGGCGTGACTCCCAGAGGCCTGGAGAGAAGCCAAAGCCTTCTGATGGGAAACGCAAACATAGACGCTGGAACACCTGTTCCCTCCTCAGAGACGCGAGCCCGGGACGGCCCTGAGCCGTCAGCCGTCAGCACACGCGGCTGCGCCCGGCTCCTCGCCAGGGCTGCGCAGGAGGCCCGCACAATTCATTGAGGGGAACTGTCACCCTAGACGCTCCAACGCTCCAACGAACTGCAGGCCTTCGAGGGCGTCTCCGATGACCATTCGTTGTCGTCACACATTGTTATTGAGCGTGATTGCATATGATTATTTTGACTATTTCAACTTGAGATCTGGAAGAGAAACGCAGCTGCCAGTTCCACTGCGACTGCCCATCCTTTCCTTCCCGGGAGACGTCATCTATAGGGTTCTTTCCTCAGTGTGGTGTCATTGGCCTGAGAAGGGGGGAGGGGGCACGGGGGGGGGTCTGGACCCCTGGGCCCCACAAGAGCTATGGAGTCCAGCATTCAGGCCCCACTCAACTCGGCCTCTTGGCTGGTGTCCCCGTAACCCATGTGGTTCTCCTTCTGTCCTCTCATCACCCTTCATGGTGGCGCCACTGCCCTTGGGCTGAAACTGGAATCTGTGTGAGCATGGTGTGTGTGCACGCATGTGTGTGTCTGTGCATATGTGCCCGCGTGTGCTGCATGCATGTGGCTGGGCGTGCAGGGATGCGTGCATGAGTGTGCACACATGTGCCTGTGCCCGCCTGCAGACCTGCCCTCTCACCGACCCAGCTCAGCCAGGCCTTTCTCTCCTCGGGCCACTCCTGTGGCACTGGGCACCATGCTCTCCACCAGAGTTCACTAGCTGCTGTTGATTGATTCACTGACCTTGGACAAATCACTGAAATGCTCTGCCTACTCATCTGCCAGAGGAAAAACCACGTGAGAGTCCTTTAAACATCACGGAGCTTT
Source organism: Hipposideros armiger (assembly GCF_001890085.2). Lineage (NCBI taxonomy): Eukaryota > Metazoa > Chordata > Mammalia > Chiroptera > Hipposideridae > Hipposideros > Hipposideros armiger. Next base: position 430,979 of record NW_017732084.1, read on the forward strand.
GTACAGCGTGAGGAGGATGTTTAAGGCTGGGGACGGGAGGCACACCGCGTCCGGCACTTGGGAGCCAAGTCTCTGTCTGGCTCTAACCCACGGGCAAGTGGCCGCCGGCTGGGAGGCTCTGGCCTGGCGCTGCTGCCCTTGACAAAATGACTCAGGCCCTCCAAGGCCCAATTTGGTCGACGTGCCTAGATGTCCCCGGAGGTCACAGTGACATTGAACAGAAGCCTGAGTGCCTCTGTGTCCTCTCTCCCACTCTCCTCTTATAAACCCATTTAACTACCCCCTGGTCTGTCCATAAGGATCCCAGTCCCCACCCAAACAGAAACCCCCATCGCACCACCCCCTCCCCAGCTGCCAGCCCTCCCGGCCTGGGGGGCCCCGGCTGTGCTCTGTGCTGTGCTGGCCCAGGACACACCTTCTCCCCTCGTTCCATCGCCAAGCCTGAATCAGCACGCTGCATTACTAAAGTCAGAGGCCAACGGCTTCCCAGTGGATTCTGAGTAGGTAAGTCAGGAATTGTTCTTGGCGAGACTTCCTGTAGAGGGGGTTGGGCAAAGCTGACCTCCACTTTGCAAGTCTACCCCAGCGGCACAGAGCACTTAAGGGTTCAGGTCAAAGTGTCAAAGATAAGAGGGAGGCAGGGAGGCTGAGAAATTAGAAATCCATCCAGGCCCAGATGATTGTAAGCTCCTGGAACAGCCTCTGCATGTATGTGATGGCCTACTGTTGAATGGATGAATGAGTGAATGAATGAATACGCAGGTACCTGGCTGAATGCGTATGGGAGAAGAGCAGGCATAGGTGCCACCTACAGTCTCCATAAATTTTGTTTTCCGTGTTTCCCGCCCATGCTGAGCCCCGCCCCTGCACACCCCTGCCCCCACCACACATGAGTTTCCATCTAAGCAGTGCCCAGTGTTCAGATCATTGCTTTTACAACCTCTGTCCTGTGTCCTGTGCCCCCAGGGACTATGATGAAGTTCTGACAGCCTGATGATAAGGCATCAAAATGTGGGGTTCCCTCCCCCCCGCAGAGAACACATTTCCATTTTCACAAGAGCCTTTCACACCTCCCCCAAAGGTCTCCATTGGTGGGGACAGCACGGCAGCCATGATGGAGCTAATGTGTGGACACAGGCCAAGCTTCAGTATCCCACGTCACATCCTGGAGACCGCTGTGGAACCAGCACAGGCTCTGCGGGCGCAGGGGGCCCCAGGGCATCTCAGAGCAAGCTGGCGCCTTGGTCTACCTTTTCAGGCAACTGGACATAGAGTGTGGTCTGGTGGGGTCAGCTGTCTTTGGCATCATTGCCACGTTTGTTTTCTCTTCATGTTGCTGTCCTTTTGTTCTTCAGTCTAGTTGTGAAGGACGTCACTTCACTGGCCCATGTTGGTATTATCATTGCGCTCTTCCAGGCTGAGGCAGTCGCTCGCCGGCCATTGGACGGCTGCTCATGGTGGCTCATGGCAGCTCACGAAAGTGTATGCCCACTGCTGGCCAGCCCCAATGCAGCCTACACCATCGCCAGCGACTCACGGCAGCCCAGCTCCAGGTCGAGCTGTTGTTCACCATCTTAGCTGTAGAGGGCGCAGCGTCACTGGCCCTCATGTGGGATCCGAACCGGGGCGCTGCTTCTCAGAGCTGGCGTCCCAAGCCTGCTCTTAACCAATGCGCCACTCGGCCGGCCCCAGGACCCTGGAATTTTTGAAGGCTACAGAATAACCAGTCACTTTGTAGGGTGGCCCTCAGTTCTGATTGGTCCAATGTTTCCTCATGAGTTAGATTTGGGGAGGACAGTCATGAGTTGTACTGCATTATCAGTGACTCCTATGGGTGGGGACAGGCATTTGACTGTCCCCTCCCTGCTGGGGACAGCAGAGACTCTTGGGCCCAGATGATGTCTGCCACGCATCTTCCCTGCAAAGTTACTCTTCCGCCTTTGTGGTGATTAAGTGTTTTCTGGGAGATAATTTGAGCTGTAAAGTCCCATTCCTCACCCAGCTTTTACCCCCCTTTTTGGCGTCCACTGATGTCTCCTGCCTGAATTGTTACGATGATGGTGGCACCTGTGCTAATGCCATCATTCCTTCTGCATTGACTAGCTGGCATTCTGCTGTCACAAAGACCTTTCTCTTTTCGTTTCTTTATTCCCTCAGGGACTCCACTTTATTACAGCATCATTTCTTACTTTGTACCTGGAATTGTCTCCAGTTTGGCTGGCGGGAGCCCCTTCGAGCTGGCTTCCCAGGCTCTCTGACACGTCGCCAGAGTCCTCTGGGCACTTCCTTCCTTCCTGGTACTAGATGTTCCAGGACCGCCGTGTCCTTTCCTTGGCCCAGCCCTGGAGTCAGCCATTTCTTCAAGGAGCCCTGGGACTTTGATGGAGAATGTTAGAAACCGAGGCCCAAGTTCCAGGCATGCTCACTGCTCCTGGGGTCTCTTAGCTGGAGCCCCACTGAGTCAGGAAGGGTCTGTGAATGCTCCCCTGGGAAACCATCAGTGTTCACCCCCAAACTCACACCCATCTAGAGCCTCAGAACGTGTGACCTTATTTAGAATAGGGTCTTTGAAGATGTAAGTTAAGATGAGGCCATACTGGACCAGGGTGGGCCCTACTCCAGTGACTGCTGTCATTATATGAAGAGGAAAGGGCACACACGCCACACCCGGGAGAGGTGAAGACAGGGGCAGAGGTGGGAGGGGTGCAGCCACAAGCCCAGGGGTGCCGGCAGCCCCCAGACGCTGGAAGAGGCAGGAGGACCCTCCCCTGGAGCCTGCAGACGGAGCGTGACCCTGTGACGCCATGACTTTGAATTTCTGGCCTCCAGAACCGGGAGAGACTATATTTCTGTGGTTTTAAGCTCCCCGGTTTACGATACTTTATTATAGAAGCCCCTCCCTGAAACCAGTACAACCTCCAAATCCAACCCAATGGGATGGGGTCATCGTAGGTTCCCCTTTTCTGTATCTGTGCCTCCACCTCCGGGAGAAACCCTGCTCTCGTGTGTGTTTGCTCATCTGCTCGGCTCAGTCCCCCATGCGAGGATGGTCTCAACACACCCAGCCACTGCCCTATTCAGTGTCCTCTCCGAGTGGCCACTGGGCACCGGGATTCCCACCGAGAGATGACCCTTTGCAGCTGCGGGGGCTGACGGTCTTCGCGGTCAGATCCTGCAGGAAGTGTCTGCCTCAGGTGCCCAAGGACGAAGGCTAGGACCAGATGCCAGACAACCTGGTCCTCACGCCACGACACTGTCAGACCCTTGTTTTTTTTATTTTAAAAAATTGTAGTAAAAAATACACATAACATAAAATGTAAGCATTTTAAGTGTGAGTTTAGTGGCGTTAAGTACATTCACATTGTTTCCAAACCATCTCCAGACCTCTTCATCTGGAAAAACTGGAACTCTGTCCCCATTAACAGCAGCCAATGACCCCTCCCCCGGCCCAATGCCCACCATCCACTTTCTGTCTCTATGAGTTTGATGACTCTAGGAACCTCTTTTCAGTGGAACTAGACAGTGTTTGTCTTTTTGTGACTGGCTGATTTCACTGAGCATAATGTTCTCAAGGTCCACTGTGTTGTAGCAGGTGTCCGAATTTCCTTCTTTTTTTTTCAAGGCCAAGTAATAGTCGCACTGTGTGGGTGGACCACATTTCATCCATCCATTCATCCATCATCCATCCATCCATCCTCCATCCACCCATCCATCCTATGTCCATCCATCCATCCATCCATCCTCCATCATCCATTCATTCATCCATCCATCCACCCATCCTCCGTCCATCCATCCATCCTCCATCCATTCATCCATCCATCCACCCATCCTCTGTCCATCCATCCATCCTCCATCCATTCATCCATCCATCCATCCATCCTCCATCATCCATTCATTCATCCATCCATCCATCCATCCATCCATCCTCCATCCATCCATCCATCCATCCTCCATCCACCCATCATCATCCATCCATCCATCCATCCATGAACCTTTGGGTCCCTCCCACCCTTGGACCATTGTAAACAGTGCTGCTGCGAACACGGGTGTGCACATATGTCTTCAAGTCCCTGCTTCAATTCTTCCAGGTGCACTCCTGTCAGACCCTCTCCCCAGATCATATGTTACTGAGACTAATGATCCTTGAGTTGCATGGGGACACCCAGCAAGGGTCAGTGCTGTCCTGGACACCACTTTGGACACAGTGGGAGAGGGCCTGGGGGCAGGTTGGTGGGGGGGGGTCCCTAACCCCCAGTAGACACTCAGATGCCAAGAACACAAGAAGAGACACTGGACTCTGGTAGGAAAGTAGAAAGAAATGTGCACTTGAGCTCACACACAATGAATTCAAAGTCGTCCGTGAGGGCACCAAGGCCACGCCGTGCCTCTAGGAACGGCAACCCAAGTAGAAAGGAAAATGGGAAAAAACCAACAAACCAACCCAGAACCTACTGCCTCCTCCCCGTCTTCAGATGGCTTTCTTTAAAAAAAAAAAAACAACAACACCACTCTGAGGGGCATTTCTGTGCAGTAAGAGCACATGAAAAATACCAGCTACTCAAGTGAAATACCAGCCAGGATGACTAAGTAAGGAAAGATGAGATGCAAATTGATCTCTGCCTCTTGGGAACTGATTTAAGAATCTGTTCAAAATCAAATTAACTTTTTGACTTATTTCCCCAGAAAGCTCGGAAGGCAGCCATGAAACCACGGGTTAACACTCTCACCAAGAAGCACAGGAGTGCTGAGGGATTGTGTCACAGATGCGTTTCCAACATGACTTCAGGGCCTGTCACCTGGGCATCACTGTTGACAGAGGGGCACTGTCTGTGCTGGGAGGGACCAGCTCTCCAAAGCTGGCAGACCCCAAGGCCCACGGTCAAGCCAGATGACACCTGGGCTAGTTCCTCAGTCATTTAGCTCCCTGGCAGTGCCAGGGGGTCTCACACTGGAAAGGATGGAAAATCCGGTCTCCTGGGAGCAGGGAAAAGACAGCTGTGCCCTCCTCACATCCCAGCTCTCCACCTGAAAGTGTCCAAATGCCCAGGTGCCCTCACCTGTTTCCACCTGCCCTGTCCACTTCCTTCTCCTTCTTGGCCGGTGAGAACAGGGCAGGGCCCCACTGTGTTCACAGCACTTCCAGAGCCTGTCACTGTGCCTGCGCATAGTAGGTCAATGAAGATCTGAGACGCGAGTGAATGAACTCCGCGTTCCTCTGGCCTCAGCTTCTTCCTTCCACTCTGTGGCAACCATCTGAGTTCAAGGTCATCCTAATTGTGATGCTGCATGTCACTCAAGGACCAGGCTTTGGGGCTCGCTGCTCTTCTGATAAGTCACAGTATTTAAGACAGGTGAGTAAAATGTGACCTTGGTACCAGGTCATATAGACGCTGGGAAGCCCCGTGTCCCCAGGCGGGCAGCTTGCACCTGGTAGGAGTCTAACCGGCCTCGGTGACACTGGGTTCTAGGTGACCTCTACAACCCCTATGGCACCCCCAGCCTTGAGTTCGTCACTCTCTCGGGGGAGTGGCGGTGTGTGCGGCCTTTTTCGGCCCCTGGGCATAATCACACAGCTGCTATTTCTGCAGCTGTGCCCAAGCACATGAAAATGGGCCTCAGGAGTCTGAGACCCCAGCACCCAGTCCCAACTCTGCACGTGGCCACAAGGAAATGATGACCCTCTGACTTCAGGGTCCTTCCAGCTGTTTGCATGTACCTCGCATCCTGTTGCTACAACACGGAAATACCCAGACTGGCGGCCATCTTGCCGTCCGTCTCATGACAACCAGAATACACAGAAAACAACATGCCTGCACCCCTACCCCCACCCCCGCCTGGTATCAATACTGTGTGATTTCCATGCAGACTTGAGGAGCTGATGGGGAGCTGGTGGGGAGAAGGCTTGGCCGGGGTGCTGGGCGGAGGGGAACACCGGGCAGAGCTTCCCCAGCCCACAGGTGCTCCGTCCACCACCCCAGCGGTGACACAGGTAGGGAAGGGACAAGTTCCTCTCGAGAAGCAGCTCCGATGCTGCACACACCAGCCATCACCCCCATTTCGCTCAGGCACGCATGCCTACTGGGGTCTGTCTGAGCGCTCTGGCTTACCCCGTCCGCCCCAGACCTCGCTCTGCACCCAGGGGTCAGCCCTAGGACATCTGCACTCTGCTACAGACTCTGGTGAGGTTCACCTGAGCTGTGCACCCCAAGTTTAGAGGGGCTCCTCCAGTACACAAGCTGACTGGGGACCTGAGCCACAATGACATTCGCTACGTTTTAAAAGTTTTCATTTACTTACTCAATAGTGACTTATTGAGCACCAGTGTGTGCGAGTTGCTCGCTAATACACTCCCTAGCGGGTCAAAATCAGAAAGGCAGTGCCCCAGGATCTGTGTGCTTAAGGGGGGTGGGGGATGTCCCTTCTAACTTATTGGTAGTTATTTATATGATCAGCACAACCGGAGGGCACAGGGAAGAGATCCCTTTTGGGCACGAGGATGAGAGAAAGACTTGCGCTGGTCAGTGGCTCTGGAGCGGGGCGGGATGGAGGCCAGGCAGCGGCAAGGCCGTGAAGGGGGCGGGCTGACCACAGACCAGAGTGGCCCCTGGAGGCGAAGTGGGAAGGTTGTCACCGCCCTGACCCAGGGAGGGGCCCTGGGAACCAGGCCTGAGAAACTGTGCAGATGGAGGTGAGGAAGTTGTCTGCTCCCCCACCACAGGCTCCCCCTCGGGGTTGCTTCTCCTTCCAAGAACACCCACAAAGAGCTCGGGCATGGCGCCCGCCCCAGGTGAATGTGGTCTCAGATCATGGAGGCACAAGGCCGTCATTCGCTCCTTTAGTGACGACAGCTGGGTCCCCAGGCTGCTGGGGGAAGAGACGGTTTCCCAAAGCTGATCCTGGGTGCTATGATGTTGGGGTGCGGGTGGTTCGCCTGCCCCCCTTGTCTCAGGTGCTCAGCGTCTTTATCGGGAGCCCTGAGGGCTGGCACCGGCTTGGGAAGCAGCAGAAGCCGTGTGCCGGCTGCAGCGTGAGCCGGGACAGAGGTTCCCAGGAACGAAGTGAAGGGGGGTGGGCAGGCCAGGCCGCCGCCAAAGGAGGGAGGGCACTGCGGCTGCAGCCCAGGGACGGCCAGCTGGACACGCATGCCTGCTCAGGGGCCCAGGGTGCTGGGGATGGAGGCCTTTGGGGCCGGCAGCACTGGGGTCAACTTGTGGTTCTGCGTGCCACAGCTGTGCAGTCACACACTCTTTTAGTCTCAATTTCCTAGTCAGTAAAATCATTTGTTTAAAATACCATATACCCCAAAGGGTTGTTGAGAGGGTCGAGTGCGACAAGGCCCAGGGCAGCGCAGCACATCACCGTAACATCTCTGAAGCTGGGTTTGAATCGCAGCTCTATCCTTTACACGCTGTGTGACCTTGGGCAAGTTCCCTAACCTCTCTGTGCCTCTCTCTGTGCCTCTGCTGAATAAGGCTCAGAGGAGCGCCCATCTCCCAGAACTGCTGAGCTCCTCATAAGATCTAACACAAGTCAAGCACTTAGAACCTGGCTCATGGTGAGTACGAAGTACAGCAAATTGTAGGTATTACGGCAGGACTTGCGAATCGGACGCCCCTCCCACCTTCATTTTCTGAGGCTCATCTGGTGTTTGCTTTTGTCTAAGACATTGCAGCCTGGGTCCTGCAGCCTTTCTTCCTCCACCCAGAACAAGTGCTTGGGGTTCAGGAGATTTGTGGGTCTGCATTTGCATTTTAATTGTCATGACTGAAGGGGCCTTTTGCAAATCATTCCTGTTTTTTTTGTTGTTGTTTTTTCCTGGGCTGAGCCAAGTCGATGCTGGGGACGTGAGGGCTTATAAAGGCAGCTGATTGGAGCGTCACCGGCTCGGTGCAGCCCGCTCTCTCTCCCCCTGTCTCCTTTGATCCACATTTCGTTAAGGGCATCTTGCCCTAGAATTATGAGCACAGAAATCGGAGCAAGAATCTTCCGTGTTCTATTTCTGGCTCTGACACAGGCGACGGCGTGCAGGCAGATCATAACTCCAGAATTTTCGCTGGTCTCTGAGAGAGAACTCGAGTCCCAGTGGCCTTCCCTTGCCCCTGCCCTCAGGGGGACGGGGGGCTTATCCCGGCCCACCCACCATGGGTCAGGACACCCAGGACCTTTCCCCAAGTCACGTCCTCTGGGGCTTCCTGTGATTGGGAGCAGGGTCCGTTCTCCGCGCCCTGTTCTTCCAGAAGAATGACAGCGGGCACCTTGGAACCGGGTGTCTGGTTCCCACTGGACTGCAGGCTTTGTGGGGACCGGGCCCGAGACTATTCTGCTGACTGCTAAGGCCCCAATTCCTCGCACAGAGCCTAATACTCAATATATTTTGGTCGGGTGAATGAATGATTGAACGAATGAATGAATGAATGAGCGAGTAAATGGGCAGCTTCTCTTGGGCAACTTCTTCCTACTGTATGACCTGCCTCTAAACCCAGGATTTGGAAGTGACGGTCCTCAGAGCAGCTGGGGCCTTGGGCGAGTGCCGACCCACATTTCCCTCGTGAGATTGGGGTTTCAGGTTGGACAGGCAGTCTGAAAGAAGCACTACATTTCTATAAAAATAAATCCAGTGGCAACCCTGAGCCAAGCCCAGACTCACCCCTACAAGAGCAAAGCGAAAAGACTGGGGGCAGCCCGCAGCCCAGGGGGCCAGGAAATCCCACGGAGCTTCTGAGGTGAAAATAAGTGTTTCAACAGCTTTTTAATTGTTCTCCATGCTGGCGTGCTCCGAGAGACCCTGCTGGGCAGAAAGGCGTCCAGAACCTTATTTTAGCTCATCTGTGGGGAATTGGGGCCAGAAGAGGCTGCAGGTAGCCGTCCAGGCTGAGATGTCTATTTGGGGAAGGAAGTTCTCCGGGGATGGCCTGACAACGGCGGGAAACAGGGGACGACATGCTGAAACCTGCACCCGTGACCCCGTGAGCCACGGGAGGCTTGCACGGAGGGTCGGCCCACTCTCCAGATGTGCACATAGAGGCCCAGGTGTGGCAGGGGCTGGGCACACTGCCCCACCGCTGTGCCCCCACCGGCCGCCCCCCCCCTGCACAGGGCTCCTGTGGTCAGCGGGTTTAGTGGCAGACACCACGGGCCTCCCAGCGATGGACCTGCCCCAGCGACACATCCAGCAGGAGCAGCGGCTGTGTTTTTGCCTTTCGTGAACATTTGAGACACGAGACGAGACCAGAGGAAGGTGAGCGGGTCCCCCTCACCCACACGCCCTCAGGCCCCAGGCCGGGTGAGCTGCAGGCCACTGCGCTTCTGGTGCCCAGACTCCGGGCCTGTGTCTTGTGAGCTCTTCCCCTGAAGCCGAAGCTATTATAACCACCACCTCACACTAGACACGAACCCCCTTCCACAAACACGGCCGCAGGCTCGCTGCTGTTCCTCCCTGCCTCAACAGGACGTGAAAAAGTCCACGTGTGGTCGAGGAAAACTTCCAGAAACCTCTGTTCTCATGGGTGAGGAGCCCCGCCTCCTCACGGCCTCGCTCTCGAGGGGCCACGCAGGCATCTGTGACACCATTTGTTTGCCCAGAGACGAGAGTACAGCTGCATTTGGTTGGTGATGGGGTGACGAAGAAAGAGGGGTGCTTTCATGGGTTGAACTTTGTCCCCCCAAAGGATGCTGAGGTCCTAACCCCCTGCACTTGTGAATGTGACCTGATTTGGAGATAGGGTCTTTACAGGTCAAGTTAAAATGGGGTCATTAGGGTGCGCCCGAAGCCTATATGACCGGTGTCCTTATAAAAAGGGGAACTTCGCACCCAAGACAGCCACGCACAGAGGGAAGGTGACGTGAGGACACAGGGAGAAGACAGCCACCCGCGAGCCAAGGACAGAGGCCTGGGACCGAGTCCCCCTCGCAGCCGTCAGAAGCGCCAACCCCGCCCACACCTTGACCTGGGACCTTCAGGCCCCTGAACTGAGACAATAAGTGTCAGCTGTTTAAGCTGCCGGGTCTGCGTCTGCTTGGGCAAACCAACGGAGGCACCAAAGCGGGAAGGCTCCGCCCTCTTGTGTGGAGCTCTTACTTGGTTCCAGCTGACGTGCTGTGACGACTGCCGGGCCCCTGGGCAAACAGGGCGTGTGGAGAGGGCTAGAGGTCATCCTGACAGTGGGGCTCCGAGCCCAGGAGCCAAACCACACAGCTCTCCGGGCCGGGCCTGAGCACAGCGGGTGCAGCCGGCGGCTTTCCCGCCCGCGTGCCCAGCCCCGCACCCAGCAGCTGGGAGGCAGAGCCTGGGTTAGCGCAGACACCACGGGGACGGGGGCCCTGCCGAGGGTTCTTCCCCCGTGACCTGCTCCCCTGCCCCAGGTAAAGGGAGAACTTGTCGATATCTTGGCTGGAAGCCGGGCCACTTATTCATTCACTGTGGGTGCCATTTACAGGCGGGAAGTCGAGATGGCTGAGTTTATTAATTAATGATCCATCTCTTAGTGTTGATGTATAATTCATCAGCAGCAGTGACTTTTTTTCCTGGGGTCACAGGAGAACAATGAGCTTGGTGCTAGCCAGGGCTGGAAGGAGAAGTGGGGGGCAGCACCTCTGGGGTCCACAGGCTCGTTGAGCAACAAGAGCTAATGGGGAGACCGACAGGGGTCGGTCTGCAGCCAGGGCCGAGGGCCGGTGGACACCCCTGAGATCCCACGTGTCTTGGGCCACAGGCCAGTGCAGCTGTCCAGCGGGAGCTGGTGACAGAGAGCCCATCAGGAGGGTGGCCAAGGAGGAGTGGGTCTCAGGCCCGAGGCGAAGAGGAAAACCCATCAGGGAGCTCAGGCCCAGCCATCTTCGGCCCAAAATGGAAGTTTCCAGGGGTTTGATGCTGCTCTTCAAACTCTGAGGCAGGGGCCACACTGCGGCCGATGAAGGACGGGTCTGACCGCCCACCGGACCCATCAGCTATGACCTCCATTCGTCACTTGTTCTCTTGGTCAGTCCCCGCCACTCCCCTCACTTTTTCTCATCCTCTTCTCCCAGCCGAGTCCTTGACCCACTCAGCCCACGCCCAACCCGTCATGGGCTCCCAGAACCAGGTGCGTCTCCATCACAGACGCATCAAGCTTCTGTGTCAAGCTGGCCGGCCAACGTTGGATGACCTATCTCTGCCCCAGACAGGAAGTGCCATGGAGGTAGGCAGGCTCTTCATTATACAGGCGCCAGGCTACCTCATGGCCACCTCAGGACAAGCTTTGGGGACGAAGGGAGCAGGGAAGCCTCGCTGGGCTGGGCTAGTGACATGCGGCTGACAAGTTATCGCCTCTGCTCCGATGGCCACAACACTTTGCACTGTGGGGATAATCGTTTCCAGCTCATGGACAAAGACCTCTGGCCTCTTCCATCTGTTGTCTCTGGACCCGCAGAGAGCCCGGTCAGGACATACATGGTCAGCACGCGTGACAGTCCTGCTCTGCCCGACACGCTGCCCACGTCCTTCTATCATTCTTCACTCCTCTTTTTTCTCCTGTTATTGCTTCCTTCCCATCGTTTGAGTCTGGACTCAAATGTCAGCTTCCTGGGTGAGGGTGTCTCACCATCCCCAGCCACCCCCACCCCCCGCGTGCATCTGTACCTGGAGTTTCCTTTTTCTTTTTCTTTTCCCTCCCTCCCTCTCTCTCTCCCTCCCTCCCCCTTTAATGGATGTATAATTGACATAAAATATTCTATTAGTTTCAAGTGTGCATCATAGTGATTCAGTAATTTTATACATTACAAAATGACCCTCTTGATAAGCCTAGCTGCCATCTGTCACCATACAAAGTCATTGCACTGTTATTGACTATGTCCCTATGCTGTATATTATACGCTCCCTGTGGTGTACGTTGTACACCCATGACTTACTTATTTCGTAACTGAAAGTTTGTACCGCTTAGCCCCCTTCCCCTGTTTCACACAGCCCACCAACTCCCTCCCCACCCCATAACCACCGGTTGGTTCTCTGTATCCCTATGACTCTGTTTCTGTTTTATTTGTTTATTTTGTTTTTTAGATTCCACATACAAGTGGAATCATACGGTATTTGTCTCTCTCTGTCTGGCTTACTTCACTCAGCACAATACCCTCTAGGTCCATCCCTGCTGTTGCAAAGGTAAGATTTCATTCTTGTTTACGGCTGAGTAATACTCCTGTGTGTGTCTGTGCCACATCTTCTTGATCCATTCACCCATCGATGGACACTTAGGCTGTTTCCAGATCCTGCCTATTGTAGATAATGCTGCAGTAAAGATGGGGGTGCAGATATCTCTTCGAACTAGTGTTTTCGTTTTTTTCAGATAAATACCCCGAAGTGGAATTGCTGGGTTATAAGGTAGTTCTATTTTTAATTTTTCGAGGAACCTCCAAACCATTTTCCATAACGGCTGCGCCAATTTGCAGTCTCATCAACAGGGCATGAGGGTTCCCTTTTCTCCACATCCTCGCCAACACGTGTTGTTTGTTGATTTATTGATGATGCCCATTTTGACAGGTGTGAGGTGGTATCATTGTGGGTTTAATTTGCATTTCTCTGATGATTAGTGACATTGAGAATCTTTTCATATGCCTGTTGGCCATCTGTAGGTCCTTTTCGGAGATGTGTCTATTCAGGTCCTCTGCCCATATTTTCATCAGGTTGTTCGTTTTTTGATATTGTGTAAGTTCTTTATATACAGAGGGTACCAAAAACTGTATACACATTTTAAGAAAGGAAAACTGTATTAAAATTGTAATACTCAATACATATCGATAACAAAAGATGAATACAAGCCATGTTTGACTTCTGCAATTACAAGAGTTGCTCAAAGTGGTTTCCATCAGCATCCAGACACTTCTGATGACGGCGAACTACTGCTTGAGCAATGCTGACCAAAGTGTCCACTTGTGTACATGTTTTTGACACCCCTGGTATTTTGGATATTTAACCCCTTATCGGATGTATGATTTGCAAATATCTTCTCCCACTTGGTAGGTTTCCTTTTCGTTTTGTTGGTGGTTTCCCTCACTGTGCAAAAATATTTTTGTTTGATGTGGCCCCATTTGCTTATTTATTTATTTTTTGCTTTTGTTGCCCTTGCCTGAAGAGACTGGTCCAAAAAATATTGCTAAGACTGATGTCAAAGAGCTTACTGTCTATGCTTTCTTCTGGGAGTTTTATGGTTTCAGGTCTTACATCCAAGTCTTTAATCCATTTTGAATTTATTTTGTATATGGTATAAGATAGGGGTCCAGTTTTCCCAGAACCATTTATTGGAAAAAATATCTTATCCCTATCGTATATTCTTGCCTCTTCTGTCATAGATTAATTGACCATATAGGCATGGGTTTATTTCCGAGTTCTCCATTCTGTTCCATTGTTTGGGGTTTCCTTATTTATGTTTGTATGTCTGTCTGTTTGCTGCCCCTGGAGAGGAAGGTGCTTGGGACAAGGAAAAGATGAAAGCTGGCACAGGGGGGCAGATGAGAGTGAGAAAGGGGTTTATCCTGGCTGGAAGGCTGCCTTTGGGATGTCTAGGACTAGAGAAGGGGTCCTCGGGGGCCAGAAGCACCTAATCTGTGGAGGTATATTTGGTTGTCACAGTGACTGACATCCATTGAGTCGGGCTGGCATACTACCGCGTCTCAGGAGACATGCTCAGCCCTCTGTCCTGTGTGGCTTCCGAGCATCCCACGTCGCTGCCAGAAACGCTCTGAGCCCAAGGAGGCGCCTTTTGTCCACATACAGACCCAGAGTTGGTTTTATTTTATTTTATTTTCTGCACGGTTTTCACGAGCACCAAATTCTCCAAGAACACAACCAACATCTACATCAAAAGAAGGCTGTACATAAGTTTGCACGGTGACAGACGACTACTAGGCTTCGTGTGGGGGTCACCCTGGAAGGTGTCTCAATGTCGCACACCTGAAACTGAGATAACACTGTATACCAACTATACTTAAATTAAAAAGAAGGCTGTATTATGTTTGTCCTGAACGTCGCCGAGAGCTGTTCAGCATTTTGGAAAGTCCCCTGCCCTCCAGGTCCACACAACACGCCTGTCTCACTCCTGTGACACCACACGGGGTGTGTGTGGGGGGTGAGCCTGCACCACCTTCTGACGCCGTCTAGTATAGACGTACACAGATCAGCGTTTATCACAAATTACTTCCCTTCCCTTTTCCTCTAAATCACAGTTAGGGCATTATGGGAGTTTGTTGAAACTTCGGTTGCATTAGGCTGTATTTTCTACGGAAAGGTGCCCAGAACGCGAGCAGAGCGGGTATTACAAGTACGTGTTGTAAACACAGCCCTGGGTCTGGGCAGCACAGGGCGCTGCTCTGCACCGGTCCTTCCTTCGCCTGCCCGCTGGCCGTCTCCTATCTCCAGCTGCCTCTGGCCTCATGGCCTCTGTTCCTGCGCCTGCGCCCCTCCACCCCATAGGTGGCTGTCGATTCTTCCCTCGCTGCTGCCCCTACTGGACAGCATGTGAAATCACATGATGGCAGGAACCCGTCCACCCGCCCGCTTGGGTTCTGTCAATGGACAGGCTCCCATGAGCCTGTAGAAGGCTGGCAGGACAGGGAAGCCTCTTCTACAATATCACTGGACCTCACACGGGCCCGGGCCCTCCCAGTGACAAGGAGTCAGCTTCCTTTTGGGTCGAGGCCGCCCACCCAGGACATCCCGACGCTTCAGGCAGTAGGAGTGCGTGGTGGGGAGGGTCCCCCCTCAGCATCAGCACCTCCCCCCCAACTCCTAGGTTAGTTTTAAGGACTTGAAGAGCAAGGCACAAGCTCGGCAACCTGGGAAGGCTGTCTGGGCTACTTAAAGAGAAGGGAGTGTGTGCAGCAGAGTGTGGAGAGAAGCCAGCTGTCCCCTTACAACGGACACAGCGACTGACCGCTCCAGGACACATGCTCCCCCACCCAGCCAGGTCTGGTTCCTCGAGACGGCGTTCCCACTCACCGCACGTGGGGGACTGCTGACCTGGCACGCTGTGGGGGCTCCACTGAGGGTTTCCTGGGGTCGGTCTGACGGCCTAAGGCCCTCCCGGGCAGAGGAAGGTCACAGAGAAACAGCCTCTGCACGTCCCAGTCCCAATACCTTCGGGGGAGGGTGTTGAAGGAGAAAAAACAGGTAGTGCATCCCCAGCACACGTGCCGTCCACCCCCCCAACGCTGCCACAGCGAGAGGCATGTTTCACAGGCCTCCTGACTCCATCGGTGCAGCCCCAAGCAGGCAGCGAGCTCAGCTTTGCGCCTGGGTTAACACAGTCGGGTCTCAGGATGACCTGGCAAGACATACGACATGACCCAGTTCTGCAGGCAAAAGAGCCGAGACAATCCCTCCCCAGGTCAGGGGACAGAGCCAAGGCCATACCACCGGCCAGCGTGCCGGGCAGCCTGCGCCGGGGTCAGACCTGGGTCAAGGCAGGTGCTCTCTCCACTGGCACCAGCCCCATGCCCCCCATGTCCCGTCCCTGGGATATGTCACTGGGGAGATTCTGAGCCCTGCTATTGAAAGAAACTTCTGGAAAGGGAAACTCACTCCTCTATTATTGCTGATCATCACCTCCTAGTAACAGACTTCAAGGCGGAGACTCACTGAAGCACACAGAAAGCAAAGCCCCGAGGCCCGTCTGACCATATGGCACGTGCGTCACGTGTCGGCCGTGAGTCTCTGGAACGGGGTGGGGCTGCCCAGAAGCACCGGAGCTTCACTCGGAAGCTGCAAAGGTGAGGCCGATGCTTCTCCTATCAGGTGTATTCACCTGGGACCCTTTCAAGGCAGGTTCCTGGGCAGAGGTCCACCCGGCCCAGGGAAGGGTCACTTCTCCCCTCTCCCCCATATGACAGCTCTGGAATCCAGTCCAGTGTTCGCCCTGATGGTCCCAGGACACCAAACTGGGGGCACTGGGAGGGAGGGAAGAAGGGACATCCGTCCCCAGCATTCACCGTTCACTGATGACAAAGTGGGGGGAAGTCGGATGAGGCCATTTTTCTAGCAGAAGGAACAAAGGGCCTCCCAAGTGCTTCCATCACTCAGAGCTGGAAGAGGGGCTTCCAGGGTTTTCCCAGCCAGCATCTCTGTCCTAAAGGCGAGGCGCCTGAGTCCTGGGGCGGGGCCGCCTGCCCAGTCCACTCCACCCTCCGGGCCTCAGGGCTCACAGGAACTACGGCCCCCCCCCCAACCCAGGACAGCCCCACCTCCCCCACTTCCGGTCCTCCGTACCTCTCCATCCGTCAGGACTTGGCCTCATCCACCCTCCAAGAAATCTGGCCTGGCCCTTCCTGCCTGGAACGGCCCCTTCTCCTCGGATCCATGTTTCCGGAATAGCGATTACATGATTGCCTGTGCTTTGGTTTGGGGACATTTCCTCTCCAGACCTTAACTGTCATTTCTTTCCTATCCAAGCTTGTGTCCTTACCTGTCTCACTTCCCCAAACAGGTAGGTAAACGCCTCAAAATGAGGGCAGGGGACCAGGTTTTCCAGCCTTCCCCCACCCCCAGGTGCAGCATATTTTATCAACTAAGTACAGACTTGATGGTTCACTGCGCAATTGATCAAGGGGCCAGAAATTCTAAAGCCGATCTTCTTAACATAGCCAAATACAAATTCTAAAAATGATGTTCTGTCTAATATGTAATCTCAACGCCTAGAATCGTTCCCCTGTGAGTGGATGAAAACCATAAATTCAATCCACCGTTTGTCAGACGGATCTGTTATCAATTTGCTGAAGTGCCGGATATAAGGAAGGCACGCTACAGGCGTGGCCCCTGCGAACGCCAGATGCCTGAAGAGCCGGTAACCCCACCTGTCACCCTTAAAGGAGGCTGATTTCCAGGTGGGGAAGGTGGTGATGGTGTGTGTGTGTGTGGGGGCAACCATCCAGTTCTCTTCCTGCAGCTCTGGAGGGCCTGGAGGAGGAAAGGGGCCGGGAAGAGGGGCCGGGCAGCTCCCAGGTACAAAGTGCCTTAGGATAGGGACCGCGGATCTGCAGGAATTAAAGGCCCTTCAGATCCCTGACTGCTTTCAGAAGGAAAATGAGGCTCTGGGGGAAGCCAAGAAGCTTAAGAAGCACTAAATGCAATAAGTTGGAGCAAGGAGCCTGTGACAGGGAAATAAAAGGAAGCGGTGATAGAGTCATCTGCACCAGAACTGCAGGCTGGCTTTAATGAGTCGGAGCTCATTTATCCATTTGGTGTGAACACAGCTTTGCTCAGCAAAAGCAGAGGAGCACTCCGGGAGGCCGGACGGGATCAGAGACACGTGGGCAGACACGCGCCATCCCGCCCGTGACCACGACAGGTCGCCATCCGAAACCACGGCCGGCAGGACGTGCCACGCGCCATCCATTTGGAAAGTCCCAGCTAAGACTCTAAGGACCAGCCCTGCCACTGACAAAGTTCAGGAGGTTCTGGAGAGCTCCGAACGCTCATTTGTTCGGTGATGCTCTTATCCCAATTAAGCCACTCAAAACTTTTCAAGTTCATGAGTCATTTGCTTCAAATATCTTTAAATCAAGGACGGATTCACTTCCCTGGTAGCAAACACCCAGCAAGTTAATTGAAAAAGGCTCAGCATTTAAACCACCTTTGCAGCTTTAAATGCAGGGGGTGGGGGTAGGGGGGCACTGCTCTCCCTCCCAGTCCAATCCTGGCACTTAGAAAATGTTTCGTCCTCATGAGACTAGCTCCCAAGGTTGTTCCACTGTTTAGGTCAGGTGACCAATGGAGCGAGAGAAGGTGACACCAGCCTGTCCCTGGTGCTTACTGAGGGAGGCAACTGAAGGACACTGGAGGCCCCCTGGTGACAAGGACAAAGCAACTTGGAAATCATCCTTGGAAACGCATGAGTGAATTGCAATGTAAAAATTACCAGGCAGGACTGCGATGACATCTGAGCCATCGTATCCTTGAGCTGCTGGGTGTCACCAATGCATGATTGATGCAAATGGGAACAAACCCTGAATGACAATGAGGATCTACCTAAAGGGTTTCTTGGTCCCTCCTGGGTGATGCACATTCAGACAGTTATGACCATGGACAGCTGAAGAACGCACCAGAGGTATCTGAACAGGTAGGAGAGTCTCGGGGCCCAGGTTCTGGCAGGCAGGGTCTATGCACGTCACGTGCAGAAAACTCGCTGAGCACTTGCTGTGTGCCACGTGCACACGGCCCAGGAGACCCCGCAGCGGGCAGACGCAGCCACGGAAAGCAGCTGGCTTCAATTCCTCACAGCTCCCTTTACGAGTTTTAAGACAAAAGCCCAGGAAGTGAGTGTCTATTTTTCTCTCCCGGGAGACTTTGTGCTTCCAGACTCAGAACACGACCAGCAAGAGAGCTGTCACAGGAGGATGGCGCTTCGCTCTGGGGAGCATTCCTCTCTCGACCCACAGTGAACTTCTGACAAACCCTCTGACACACAGTGTAAGGTTGGGGCTCAATGTCTCGGTGAGCCTCAGTTAGGTGATTTTTCATCCCAAGCGGTTCCTGGCCAGTGCCGTGTAACCTCTGCAAGGAGCACCAACATCAGGGATGGGGACAGGAGACCTCATCAAATGACCTCATCAAATAACTTCACAATGGAGCAGCAAATGGAGCAGTAAGCTGGTGACAGCAAATCATCAAGGACAAGAGCCTCACTGTCATCGTTATCACCATCATCACCATCGCCACCACCACCACCACCACCACCATCTCCACCACCACCATCACCACCACCACCACCACCACC
>NW_017732084.1:450139-456621 GCF_001890085.2 Hipposideros armiger
CATCACCACCATTGCCATCACCATCACCACTGTCTCCATCGTAATTACCACCACCATCATCATCACCATCATCACCAACATTATCTTCATCATCATGGCATCACCATCACCACCATCATCATTATCATGTTAACAACAGCAAGCATGTACTAAGCACTGAGCACCTGGCAAGTACTATCTCACTTAATCTTTACAACATTATGAGATGGTTAATTCTGCAGTGCCCACTGAGGCACAGCAAGGACAAGCAAGTTGCCCAAGTTCACACAGCTAAGACAAGAGGAAGCCAGACGTCTGAAGGCAGGCAGTGGCAGCTTTAACCACTACACTAAAACTAGAAGAAATTTCCCAATCACTTCGCTTGCAGACTGACTCTGTGAGAGGGGCCCTTTGACAATTCCAGTGGCTATTCCATGTCATGTTACCTTCTGAGGGATTTCAGAGTGCCCCAAATCACCAGCCCCCTGCCCTTCCTTTGCCCGCCAATGCCTGTGCTACAGACAGACAGGAAAATGTAACATGCCCCTTTCTAAACAGTTCTCTACAGAAGCAAAAATAAAGCTCACAACTCCCCAAATCAGTTCCAAACATCCCCTTTTGGACAGCAAGACTGACCATGAATTCTTCATATCACTTCCTAAAGCCTGACCTCCAGACTTTGGGGTATCCCCGGGCAGTGAGTGAGCAAAGCTGGGTGTCCTGGGATGACAAGACTCTCATGGCCCTGGCAGCCTATTCGGGCTTGACACCGGCAACATTCCTCTCGGAGTCACTCTTGCTGGGTATAAAAACAGCCGGCGTGTATGCAGCTTCTGGGGTGCCAGGCACCATACTTCATATTTGGTGTCAATTCACTGAGTCCTCACAGCAACCATTCAGGAGAGACATTAATTTCGCTGATGAAGAAAATGAAGCCAAGAGAAAAGAGAACTTTCCCAGGGTCACACAGCTCCACAGAACAGAGCCCAGACCCATACATGGAGGTGCAGCCTGAGAGCATGTGCTAACCACGGCACGCAGGGCCCTGGGGTCCCCAAGACCCCCTTAAATTCTGCCTGAGAAGTGTGTGTGGTGGTCCCGCTCCACAAAGAGTCTACACCTGATGACTGCAGGGGTCAGGGGCACTTGCGGGGATGCCTGCTTGGGCGCTCCGGGTCACTTCCGTAGGACAGTTGGGCTTTGGTGATTCCTGGTTGGAGGAAACATCTCAGCATTCCCTGTCTTGCTTCACCTTGGTCGCGAAGCTGAGGATCACCTGCTGTTCATCCTCCCTCAGCATCCTGTATCCCTTCCCAGAATTAATGTTTGTCTGCGTTAGAACCACAGTCTCCCCCTACCCCCCCCCCACACTTTAAATCCGTTTTGCTAAACAAATTAACCTAGCACCAGATTATACTATGAAGAACCATAAATCTTTTCCAAGATAAGCATCTGTCGAGTTGCATTAGCCACATACAACGTCCTATGAATTAATTTTCTAAGCCTTACAATGCCGTCCCAGCGTTTAACTTTAGGAATAACAAATGTAATTTGGAATAAATGGGAACTGGTTTTCTCATCCATGTCTACATAGTAAGTGACGTATGCAGATGACAGTAAATGAATGTAGCACTAAATGCCGTTATGATGATGGCTGGTGAGTCCGAGGTAAAAACGGATGCTTTGTGAACTGCTCTCGGGCGCCTGGCCCAGAAATGCTGAACTGCAGGCCTGTGTGTCTGTAGATTCCAGAAGGAGGCTACTACGTGGGGGAAGGCCTATGCACGGCCCTGCAGACCGGCCCCCGTGGTGCTCCCGGCCCCCGCCCCTGGCATTGAGAGGGAGCTGGGTTTTGCTTTCATAGTTATGTTGCTCTCTAGGGAAGAGGAGCTCAGAATGAAAACCACAGCTCTCTTGTCCTGGTGCAGGGGGAAAGTAGGCCACAGAACAAAAGCCACTCACTCCACAGAAACCCGTCCAACTACTGGCCACAGCCTGCCTGCCTGCCAGGATGCAGAGTCCAGTGCAGAGGCCAAGTGCAAAGGAAACGGTGGCAAGGGCGCTGCAGACGGACCCTGAGGAGCGATTCTCTCCTTCCCCTAGACTCTCAAGATGACCTGCCTGAGGCCTGCAGAGCTCAGACTCTGCAGTGGAGAAGCGAGCGGTGGGGTGGGGTTGGGGGCTGCAGGACGCCCCTCCCCTGGTGCTCACGCCTGGACTTGCATCAGCTCCTTTTACTAAGTGAGCAAACGCGGCTGCTTGTCCAGGACGTTCATGCAGAGATCAAACTTGTGTGTGGACTTCGGAGTCATGGTGGGCATGGGCCACCGCCTGTCCACAGAGACAGAGGGAGCTGGAGGTGGGCTGGGACACGGGGTCCCTGACTCTGAGCTCTCCCTCGGGTGGTCACGAAGCTGGGTTCATGCCCGTGGCTACCGGCGAAAGGACAAGCTTTGGCCTGGGAGATTTCTAAGGGCTACTCCTTGTGATGCAATTGGAGGACGAGGTAGAGGAGGAGAAAGAATAAGAAAACTACACTGCAGTAGGTATTTCAGAGCCAAGAAATAGTAACGCTCCACACGCGCCTGGAGTAACGGAGGCAGAAGAACCAAAGCCATTTGTTCTGATCACCGCCCTCCAAACACCTCCAAGGAAATGACATTCCCCAACCAGGCAGGATCAGTTTGGGAAGTTCTTCCCTATATATGGCCTCGGTCTCTCCTACTGTCTGAAGTGATTCCTAATTCTGGGCCCATCTGGCAGTTGCCACTCCACGGAGCCACACCCTTGAAGGTTTGTGAAGACTCCACATGGCCCCAGCTCCATCAGCTGTGCCCACATCTTATTCCCAAGCTGGCCCCCAGGGGACAAAGTTCTGCTGTTCTGGAAGATGTGGTCCTGGGGCGGGGCCCGGCTACCCCCCTGACATGGGCACGGCAGGCATGGCCACCACCCTTTGGTCACCACGGGAGGTGGAATCTCTCCTCTCCCCTTCCACCAGCCACAGCGGCCTGGCTCCCCCTTCTAGAGTACACGCTGTATCAGCCAGTGTACGTACGAACAAGTTCACGGGAACGCCGCCCCCATCTCTCCTGGAGGTGCCACACCCAACTCTGGGCCCTTTGCCTCTGTTTTAGGTTCTAATACTGGGAAACACAGAGTCCCAGGAAGAGGCATCCTCGCCTGAGCACGGCTCAGCGCCCCTCCCAAGCCCCGCCCCTGGGTGTCCCCGCCCCTGGGTGTCCCCGCCCCCAGCGAACACCAACGGGAAAAGCAGGAGCGTACCTGAGGTCTCCCCCAGAATCCGCGGGGGCTTGGTGTCTTTGCCGCTGTCTCTGCTGGAACTGGTGGAAGGCTCCGTTGTGCTAACCCCAGCTGGGATCCTATGCCTGGGGTCCAGGGGCGCGGTGACCCCCTTAGTCTGCAGCGTCATGGAGGTGGCCGTGGTGGCCGTGGCGGCCGTGGCGGCGGTGGCCACAGTCGTCTTCCGCGTTTGGAAGATGGAGACCGTGGTGGGCCCGTACACGCCGGGAAGCGTGTTGGACTCCGGGGCCTCCTCCTCCCCCGTGGGCCCCCACGCAATGAACTCCGTCTCCGTCGTGGACCTGCTGCCTCTGAAGTCAAAACTGCTGAAGCCGGCGGCGCGCAGGTGCCTCTTTCCCCGGCGCAGGAGGGCCTGCTGGTCCGCGGGGGCCCCCACCACGGGGGACGGCGAGGAGCGGGGGGCGCTCAGGGAAGGGCTGGATCTGGCGGCGGCGGGGGGCTTGGCGAGCCCCCCTCTGGGCACCAGGGCGGCCGCCGGGTCCCTAGGTCTGTGCGCCCGTTTGGCGCGGGGGCTCTGCAGCTGCCCGTGGCTGCGCTCCACGCGGGCCGGGCGGGGGCTCCACACGGGGGCCGGGATCCTGGCCGGCTGTCCGCTCTTAAAACTCCACAAGCGCAGGGGCCGGTGCGGAGGCCGCGGCAGCAGCCGGAACTCGGGGCCTGGGCCCAGGGCCTCGCACGTGGGCAGATCCATGGCGAGCTGAAACATGGCTATCAGTATCCAAGCATGGCTTCCTAGGGAGCAGCCCGGCCAGCGGATGGACATGGAACTGCGTGGAAAAGAGAAAGGAGCGTCAGTGCGGGGGCTCTGCCGGGGCGGCGCTCCACCCCCACGATGACAAGGAGCCGCGCTTCTTGGTAATGAGCGCTAATCTTAACTTCAAAGGGGAAACTGAAACCCTTCATTAGTTACTTCAAAGGCCTACTCAAGCGCGATCGAATAATCAGCATCTGAAAAGATAGTCCCCACCTCACGTGTTCATAAGAGCTGGTTCCCTCCCAGCCCCCCACCCACCCTGCACATCACATGTCACATCTCTCCAAGGAGCCGGCAACGCACAGGGCAGGTCCATAACCACCGCCTGGGAGGAAACCCAGTCCCGAGCCCCCCAGCTGTCAGCAGACAAGAGGACCTGGAAGACCCTGCTTTGCTGTCACCCAGAATAAAACAGAGGCACCCAGAGGGCAGGACGTGAGGACGTGGCACAGCCAGGTCCAGGGCAAGCGCTTTCCTGGATGTCACAGAGGTCACCGACCCAAGCTGGGTGGCTCTAATCACGCAGCCCTTTGCCGAGGTCTGGAGGGACAGGTGTCCACTGTCAGTGAGGGTAGACCTGTCGGACTTCACGGGCATGTCCCAAGCCCCTGCCACCACCCGGTGCTATCTGCTCTGCAAACCCCACCCCCTCCCCTTCCCCTTGCATCTCAGTCAAAAATGCATATTTTAAAGCAGGCTTGTGGCCTCAAATGCCTTCCTGGGGAAAGCGTCTAATTTTTGGCCTCCTCTGGATTTCGCTCAGGAAAGTACAGCCTGCTGTGGAGACGTGGCAAGTTTATGGACGCGCCAGCTGTGCCCACGTGCACCTTCTCACCATTTCTTCTTCCCCTATTTACCTTCAGTGGAGGCGCCCTCTTACCCGCCTCAGGTCCGGGGAGGCTGGAGGAAGGGCCAACCCCACCCAGCCTGGCGGGTGGCAGGCCACCCCTCAGTGCAGCTGAGCCTCCGGGGGAGACGAGCCAGGTGGGCTCCTGCAGCATCACGTTGCAAACCCAGGGCTGGGGGACAGCCACGTGGAAGGGTGTAGGGATCCAGCCCACGCACCCTCTCCCACCAGCTGAGACAACTGAGCACTGGTTTACAGGCGCCATTCAAAGTCAGCACTCGTCACCAACGTCATGTCTGAGAACTGACAGGAACCTAGAACTTCAGTGACTGTTGCAGGTGGGGTGGGCGGCGGTGTTCAGGGAGCCAAGAGCCGCCAGCCTGAAAAGCTGCTCAGATCCAGCCCCGTGGAGACAGGTTGGCAGCTTTTCTTTGTTAGGTGTGGCGTGACTTTAAAAGGGAATAAATCAGTGAGCGTGTGAGTGTGAGTCATTGTGCGATGGGAGTGTGTCTCAGGACTGTGTGTTGGTGCATGGATGTGGCTGTGTTCACGTGCGTCAGTATGAGTGTGTCAGAGTGTGAGACTGAGTGTACACGTGGGTATGAGTTCACCCGTGTGTTAGTATGTCAGTCCGTGGATAAGTGCGCAGGAGTGTGTGGATGTGTGTGTTGGTGTGTTTCTTTGTGTTGGTCCATGTGTGAGTGCTGGTGTGAGTTTGTGTGGGAGGGTGGCTGTGTGTGTGTCAGTATATGTGTGAGTGTGTCGGTGACTGTGTGTGTGTGTGTGTGTGTGTGTGTGTGTGTGTGTGTGTGTGCGCGCTCCCTCTCCCATCCAGCACCGAGGCCCATTAGGACTGGCCCTGCTCTCTCATTGACACTTAGCAAAGTGCTGGTCTCCGCAGGTCATCAGGATGTTGAAAGGAAGAAGCTTGTATTAATGAGTGCTCATTACCAAAAAGGACTAATCCCCAAATAATAAGGCCCCAGTTTTTCAATCAGAATGAAAGTGCTTTGCTGCAGAAATTAGGAACTGCTCATTATGCTAATACTCCACATGAGTTTCTGCCCGCGTGCAATTTGTGCAATGTCTCTGCACAGCCAGCCAGGCTGGATGCAAGGACCAGGGCCACTGTCACTGCACGCAGAAAGGTAGGTCAGTGTGAAACTCCCCCTGCACGCTACGGGCAGCCCCTTTGCGGCTGCAGGTGACTCCGTGAAGATGAATGCTTTAGAACCTCTGGTTCGCCCACCATGCTGCACATTCGGACGCAAGTCGGGCCCTGGGGTAAATGAGACGCTGCTTCAAGTAGGTGCCTCAGCCCAGAGTACCAGGCCCCACCAGGTACCACCATGCCCCAGCAGGCACCCCCAGGTCTCACCAGGCACTCCCACGCCTTACCAAGGCTCGCTAGGTCCACCAGGCCTCACCACGCCCCAAGAGGCCCCACCAGGTACCACTAGGCTTCACCAGGTCTCACCAGACCCCACCAGGCCCCACGAGGTCCCACAAAGTACTATCAGACCCCACCAAGCTCCACAAAGTCCTATCAGGTCCGATCAGGCCCCACCAGGTCCTATC
>NW_017732084.1:457197-504855 GCF_001890085.2 Hipposideros armiger
GTCCGATCAGGCCCCACCAGGTCCGATCAGGTCCGATCAGGCCCCAGCAGGCCCCAGCAGGCAGCCTGTATGAAGAACAGCCCCATGCAAACTTGCCTGTCATCAGAACTTGGAGAAATATCGCCCCAGGAAATTAAAACAGCAGCACCTAAGTCTGTGCCTGCCTGCCTGCCCTGGCATAACTTCACACACAGGATATTTCTGTCATTTTTCACCAATCGTGAGCTGTAATTGGTTACCATAGAAACCCCCTCATTTCCACACCACCCAGCTGTTATGCAGAAAAACCAACCAGTTGCAAAGGCTGGAGAGCTTGGTTTGTTTTCCTTCCTCAAGTCCAGTTTCTTCCTTTTTAAAGTGGTGGATTTGTTCAGCCAGGGGAAGGAAGAAGACCAGGTGAGCAAGCCAAGACCGAGGCTCCACCCACCCCCAGCAGCCAGGACACAGGCCCAGCGCAGGGGCCAAGGCAGCCCCTCCCACAGGGAGGTCAGGGCCGATTCCGTGACCTTTGGGGACGGTTTCTTTACAGAGGTCAGGCCCTTGGGCCTAGATGTGCAACCTGTACTTCCCTGGTCCTGAGGCTCAGGTGGGGCCCTTCCTGGGTTGAGGTTGCACCCTGGCATTAGAGGATTTGGCCACATCTGCCAGGACCATGGATGAGGTGACAAGTGACCTCTGTCGTCACCCCTCCAGCTGGCCCTGAAACCTAGCAGGACCCCAGGAATGCTCTCCCACCAGACCCTGCTCTGCACAGGGCTGGGAGCCACTCAATGCCACATGCACTTCATGACTAAGATTCTTGGACCACTCGCAACCCTCGCACCCAGGAAAGCACCCCTGTGCTGTCAGCCATCTCTCAAGGCGGCAGGGGACTTCACACATGCTCAGGAGGGGGGCTTCGCGTCTGCTGTGGTGTCAGAGGCCAGACACACCACAGTGCAGGCAGAGGTGGTGCCAGCTCCCCCAAAGCATGGGGCACCCACAGGCCCCTTCGAACATGCCTCCCGACACCCACGAGGATGGCTACAAGTAGAAAGATGAACAATTCCAAGTCCTGGGGGGGGACGTGGGGAGATGGGAACTCTTAATGTGTTCTTGGTGGAACAGAAAATGGTGCGGCTGCTACGGAGACCAGTTTGGGAGTTCCTGAGAGCCAGCGTTCCCAGCTGACCCAGCAGTTCCACTCTTGGCTACAAGCATACGTCCACGTCCACACAGAACTGTGTGTGGGAGCTCACAGCACCACCAGTCATCACACTGGGAAGTGGAAACCACCTCAGGGTCCATCAACAGATGCATGGATAGACAGAGGGCTCCATCCCCACCATGGAATGTTATTCAGCCATAAAAGCAAGTCCTGATCCTCTCAATGGGATGAAAACATGTGAAGTAAAAGAGGCGACTCACAGACGGCGACATGTCCCACGACTCCATGTACATGATGTGCCCCACATTGGTCAACCCAGATAGAAAGTAGATTAGTAGCAGGGGGCCATAGGGGGTGATTGAGAAAGGTTATCAGGTTTCTTTTAGGGATGACAAGTGTGTTCTGGAATTAACAGTGTTGATGGCTGCACAACCTCGTGAATATACTAAAACCACTGAATTGTACACTTTGAAAAGGCCAATCTTAGGGTAAGTTATATCTCAAGAAGTAGACGTGTGCAAGGGTGGTGGAGAGACCGACTTGGGGTGCGGTGCAAAGTGTCCTCATCCTGGGCCCGAGCCCCAGGCAGGTGGAGGAAGGAAAGGCGGCTGAGGCCAGAGCCGGGCTCTCTGCGCTGCTGGCGAGACTTTTCAGAGCCGTCCACGCGATCCTCGCTGGGACTCGCTGCTTCCTTGAGTGCCAGGCTGCCGGCGTCCACAGCCCGTGAAGGACAGGCCTGGATGGCAGTCCAAGCCTAGACTTTCAGGTGAAGACCTAACTCCCCCAGCCGCCACCCCGCCACCTGATGGCTTCCAAATGGGGAACTAGTGCTCCATTTCACCTTATTTTCTAGTTTGCAGCTTTCTTGCTTCTCCCCTTCTACATTTTTATTGAAATCTTCTTTTTCCCCGAGAACAGTTTAATATGATTCAGCTAACTGAGATTCAATTCGATACCTTCTGTATATTTTCTCCAAAATGAAAATCACTGTCAGGGGACACAGAGTCCTCTCTTCCACTTACGGCGGCACTTCTCCCCGAGGGGCAAGACAGCTGCACCTACTTGCCAGAGCACCAGGGTGGTGAGAATCTGGGTTGGGAGCTCACACAGGAGCCCTGGGGCTGCACGGCCCAGAGGCCATCAGCCGGCATCTCCAGGATGGGAAGGGACCTCAGCGGTGTCAGGCAGGTGACCAGTCTGTCCCAGCCCTGCCACGCACAGCCCAGCACCAGCTGACTGTGGATGAGCCCTGTCCCCAGAGCCTCTGCTCTTATGCATGTCATCAGCTGGCTTCAAGGAGAAGCCACAGTGGGAACTCTGTCCAATCGAGAAATGTGCCTGGGAGTGGGCTGTCGCTCCCGCCCTGCAAGCCCGTCTTCCATCCTTCATACGAGACGACGGGAGCAGGTGGGCCCTGAGGTCATCTCACCTGCTGAGAAGATGCATGCACCTATGATCAGTAACTGACAGGCACAGCTAGACATAATTCCAGGGCGCAGGTGGCATAAACAGAGATGCTTCTTCAGGCACATGGCTGGCTCTTGTGCCCCATTGTCTTTTGTGGGTGCCTCTCCCCCTGAAGACATGGATGTCCCTTTACCTGGGGCCCGGGGACCCGGGGAGCCCCTGCTGAGTCTCCCTGCACCCCTCAGCATGACCCCCGAGCCCAGATGCTTCCTGTCCTGCCTCCCTTCTATTAGTTTGTTTGCTTAAATGAACTTGTCATTTTAGATGGCTTTCGATTTACGGGGATGAAAACAGGATTTCCCCATGGCCCCAACATTGCCACGGTGTCCCTGTCATAGCCAGGAGGAACACTGGGTCCCACCCAGGATACCGTGTGACATTTAGTCGTCACGTCTCCTTAGGCTCCTCTTGGTCACAGTTGCTCAGACGTCCCGTTTTTGATGCACCGACAGTTTTGGGGCGAGACTGTCCTTCCACTGGGGTTGTCTGGCGTTTTCTCATGGTTAGACTGGGGTGACGGGTCTTGGGAGGACCCAGGGGTGCAGTGCCCTTCTCATCACATTGTATCAGGGGTGCCTGCTGTCGACGCGACTGATCACTGTGATGTGGCCTCGGTCACCTGGCTGAGGTCCTGTTTGCCAGGTGTCTGCACTGAATGGCTTCCCTCCTCTCTCCTTTCCACTCGCTGATCTTTGGATGCAGGTCGCTAAGCACACAGTGCACACTCTTGGGGGGCACCCACTTTTTTTTTTAACTCTTCAGAGCTCACCTGTTTGCTGGCCAGCACAGGCCGGAGGAAACAGAACGGGACGTGTCTAAGGGAGCGGCCATCCCAGAGTGGGTGGCGGACGACGGGAACCATTTTTCCGTTTTTTAATACTTATGGTCCAGTGCTTCTGAGTGTTGGCTGGCAGGAGGGAGCCTGAGTGTCCCAGCCCCTGTGGGCTCTCTCCCCAGGGACCTGGAGGGAGGCGCAACGCCATGGAGCACGCTCAGAGCTACCTTCGAGAACACGAGGCCACGATTCTGCTCTTTGCAGAGACAGGAGAGCCAGGGGCAGGGCCCTGGACGGAAGGAGCCAGCGGCAGGCCCTTCGAGGACAAAGCTCAGACCCCAAGGCTAGAACTGAGGGGACAACAGCGGCCGTGCTCAACCCCAGAGTAAAGTTCCAGCTGGGGAACTTTCGTCACCACGTCCTCCTCCTGATGAAACACGCATTCCATCAGGAGGACACATTTACTCTTAGGTGGGAAGTGGAACCCTGATGCCTGGTGTGCAAAGGGCCCCAGTACCCCTAGATTCTCCCAGATTCCATGCTGCTCCAAGTTCTCTGGCACTGCTGCCCCGGAGAGAGAGGGGTGCGGTCCCCGAGGCCAGCCGACTTCCTTCACAGAACCTCTGGCTCCAGGCACACTCAGAGGCCACTTTCATCCCATGTCCCCGGATCACCAGGCGGCCTCCCGCTGGATTTCAGGAGCAGAGACCTACCCTCCCTGACGCTGAGACATAAGGCCTCTCGGTCTCCATCCCCCAGCTCTGGCTCAGAAAGGGAACACGCTTTCACTTGGCAGTCACTGGCCCAATTCTCCTGATGAAGAGAAGGGGGTGATGAGTCACTTGCACGGCGTTCCCAGCCTGATGTCACTGGGATGTCCTGTCAGAGCCTTCTCGCCCCACCTGGTGACTGATGACAATTCTCAGCACCCCGCCCTTCCAGGAAAGGTGCCTGGGCGGCCTGCAAGGGCTTCTTCCTCAGCGGCCCCCGTGGATGTCAGGTGCACACGTCGTATTTGACTCAGAGAAGGAGCAGCATAAGAATGACTCATTTATGTGGGATAGAAACCTCCAGAATGACAAGAAGTCTCTGGCTACTGTCCTTCCCCAGAGCAAGGGGGTCCTCTTAGCAGCCACGAGAGTGATCTCACTCCTGGGTCTGAGCCTGGGAGCACTGGAGCCTGAGTGCACCAGGACAGTGCCCCACTAGGGGGCAGCCCGGCCAGCGCCCCACAGAGAAGGTGTGCTCGCTGTCACGTGGCTTCCTCCCACGGCCAGGGTCATCAGAGGGGCTGTGAGGAGAACCTGAGCGCACCCCAAATGTGTCCACCTAACCGCCCCACCGGGGTTCCCCAGCACCGCCGGGAATCACAGGGTTTCCTGGCTGGAAGGAACAGTGTCAGTCGCCTGGTCCCGCCCACTCCAAAGTGGGCTCCGAAACCACTGGGCTGGGGCCCTAGCGGGGTTCCCGGCCGTGGCCTTGGCATGATCTGTGGTCCAGCTCGAGTGAGACGCAGTGGGTGAAGCAAAGTGAAACCGGCCTCTTACTGGCCCTTTCTCCTGGGACATCCGTGGTCTCAACCCAAACCCTCATTACTCGGATGATGCCGACATGAGACCCACAGAGGAAGGGGCCTGGCTGGGGGCACAGCGAGCCGGCATCGGACCTGGACCCGAGTTTAGGACTGAGGCACTAAGGTCTGTGTGCTGAGGATCTGGGGCCCACAATGCTAGACCTGAGGGACCCAGGACGTACTAGAAGCAGCAGAGCAAACAGACGTCCTCTCTGATCTGCAACGGCAGTGACTCCACTCCCTAGACAATCCACCTAGTGGCTCTGCCTCAGGGGAGGGGTGCCTGGGGTGGGCGCCGGGCCTTGGCAGGTGCTCCTCCACGCCCCTCCCCCCTCACACAGCGGTCAGGGCCTGGCCCGTGGGTCTCAGGGAACCGCTTCACACTCTTGCAGAAGACCATGACCCAGGCATCTCGGTGACTGCCTTGCAGTGTCCACAGTGCATTTACACATCAGTGCTTCTCACTGGGGGCGATGGTGCCCCAGGGGACATCTAGCAATGTCTAGACACATTTTTGGTTACAGGGAGCTGGGGGAGGGGCTTTGCTGCTGACCTCTAGTGGGCGGAGGCCAGAGATGCTGCTGGACACCCTACTGTGCACAGGAGGGCCCCCCACAGTGACCTCTCCAGCCCTGAATGTCCACAGGGCTGAGGTGAGAAACCCTCTCTCTCACGCAGGCACGGCCTGCTCCTCCCAGGTCCTGGTGAGGTGGGAATGACCATCTTTATCCCCAAGAGGAAAGAGACTTGGAGGTGACCGACCAACATATGCTCCAGAAGCAGCACCGTGTGGAGGGGACACCGGGGGCTCAGGGCCAGCTACCTGACTTCTTGGTGCTGTGTGAGCTTGGGCAATCCGCGTAACTGCTCTGTGCCTCAATTTCCCCACTGGCAAAATGGGGTGAATGTGGGTACCCATACCACAGGGTGTCAGGGGGACTCCACGGTGACTACGTAGGCGGCTCCTAGTAAGCCCTCACAAGCATCCACGTGACCCTTCCCCTCTCCCAAGAGGCCCGTCTCCTCTCCTAGGAGCTCAGAGCAGCGCGTCTGCAGAACTGGGAGGCACGAGACGCTGCTCCCCAGGCTTCGCAGGTGCTGCTGGAAGGAGGCTGAAGGATAGCAACGCGCTGGCGTCTGGTTGCTGAGCAACGTGCCCGTGAGCATTCCGGAGGAGTGAGGCGGTGACAGGCAGTGGGTGGGTAGCCCTGGGGGTGGGAACGTTCTGTCCCTGGGAGGCGGAAGTCAGGCTTCGTGTGTCTGACGTTGGGGTGCCTAACACTGCAGCCAGCTGGGTCCCCAGCGCCTTCCTACAGCCATTGTGCAGAGGGACAGTGGGCAGGCCACCAAGGACCAGCGGCCCCACGAAGCCCTGGCCTAGCAGGTCCCCTCGGCTCAGCTACTATCCCTCTTCTATTGCATCTGTGCCCTCCCTGGGCAGTGTCCAGGGCCTGACCAGCAGCTGCCTTGCAGCTGGACACCTCCCCCAGGTCAGCCAGCTGCCTTGCCCGGTGCCCTGGGCCATAGCGTCCATGCTTCTTGTGCAGGTGGGAACAAAAGTGTGAGATGGGCCCTGAGCACGAGCTAGCCCATACCAGGGCCAAGCACTGTCTCTTCTCCACATCCCTCTGCACAAAAGAGCAGAGCTGGCAAAGCCTGGCATCCACAGGCGCTGGACTATCACCCTGCCTTCCGGCGACCTCCCCTGACCAAAGTCAGCTCAGAGCAAGGACGCTCAGAAGGGCCTGGAAAGACAAAGTCGACTCTGCAAAGCCCGGCAGAGGTTCTCAGCCCCAGCCGCACGTGACAAGCATCTGGGTGGGGGAGAGGGTGGTTACCAATGCTGAGACCCAGGCGTCACCACAGACCCACTGACCAGCATCTTTGGGGACCGGGCCCAAAACCAGCAAAGCTTCCGGAAGCTCTGCAGAGTCACCCAGGGTTGCGGGCCGAGGACCAGCACCTGTCCCTCACAGAGACCCGGGTTAATCCTACTTTATGTCCATCTGCAACAAAAGCTATCGGATGGGCTGGTGGGAAGAGAAGGGGTGCTGCCAGGTGACCCTTCAGAACAGGGGTCCTGGGCAGAGCAGCAGCACCCAGCAGCTCGGGCAGCAGGTGTGACAGCTCCTTCCAAACCTTGCTTGCCCTCCACCAGGGCTGCCAGGCCAGGAAGACGGTCCTGGGAAGCTCCTTACGCAATCATGTGAAAAGATAAGAGGCACGCTGCAGAAATGTGTATTTGTGGAAAATCGGGCCAAAGAGAAGCGAGCGTGGAGACAAAGCGTGGAGTGGGCGCTGACATGGAAAGGCACACGGATGGAGCGGCAGCGCCCGCCAGGCACGCGGCTGAGCATTTCACACACGCTGTCTCGCGCCGTTCACACGGTTACCCTCTGAGAAAAGCTGCTGTTACTCTCATCCGGCAGAAGAAAGAAAAGCACCAAAATAGTCACCGTGCTTTCCTCTGGAAAGAAGTCTCTGAACAATACAGCTGGAAGCAGGTGACGCAGCCGCAGGGAGAAGCTACGTCCAGCAAGGACACTTTCCTCCAAGGTTTCGGGTTTTGAAAACTGCCCCGCCGTCTGCCTCGCGCTGGGAAGGACGCAGGTCTCCTAGAGAACGTTCTGAGCATCTCAGACGCGGCCGCTGGTGAACAGAGCTCATTATTGGCAGTCTCGCCCCTGAAAAATGGACTCAGAAGAATAGATGTCGTCAACTTCCAAAGCACCCGTTGAAGTCCCTCCATCTTCACGGGAAGCATCTATTTTGGGTTTGCTGCTCTTGTCGTGTCGGTATTTACGCAACTCAGTACGCGAGCCAGGCACTTTTTTAAGCCAGCCAAGAAGGATGAAGGAAAATTAGTGAAGGAGTCACAGCCTCTCAGAATGACAAACAGGGCTGTTGCGGGTTTCCAGGATTGGCACCAAAGGGAGGGAGTGACGTGGTTGCAGGTGGGGAGGGCGAGGCATGGGGAAGAGAGAGCAGAGGGCCCAGGGGAACCCTGGGGTCAGGTCACAGCTCCACAGTATGGCCTGGGCAGGTCCCTTCACCTCCTCGGGCACCATCTCCTGCGGCAGTCATGTGCCCACCTAGTGCAAGGGGATGTGACTATGACGAGATGCTGGCAGAGCTCTTAGCAAATGGCCCAGCTACACTTGTTAGGCATGAAAAGGGGGTCTGGACTCTGGCCATGGGAGCTGGAAGCAGAGCAGCTGTGTGTCCAGCGACGGAGCGGGGCGGTTAGCCAAAGCAGCCCTCGGGGACCAGCTGAGGCTGGGACCCTCGCTCTCTCCAGTGGGCTCCAGCCGACCCTGCTGAGCGGCTTGTCTCTGACCTCCAGGACCCCCAGGACCAGCTCACAGGAAGAGCTGAAGTAAGAGCTTCCTTCCCAGGGGTGACTGCTCGGAGGACCCAGTGTGGCTGAAGCATCATGGCTTCATCAGAGGGTAAACTGAGGCAGCGGAAGTCAGTAGTGTGAGAGCTCAGAGTGGGCTTTATGAAGGAGGGGGAGTTACAGAAGGACGGGAGAGGTTCTGAGGCTGGCAGGACTCGTGAGGCAGCTGGGGAGGGATCCCTGCAGCCAACTGGGCATAGGGATGGGGCAGGTGACCCTGAAGGTCCTTCTGAAGGGCACATTTCAGGCAGCACAAGAAGGGAGCAGGGGGGCTCAGCCTTCCACGGTCAGAAGCAGACCTGCCCACCTAAGGGGACTTGGAGAGCCCACAGGCCCTCGGCCCCTCCAACCCCTGCCACACACAGGTCATCACTCTCAGTCCCTCACGCCTGAGTGTAAATGGGGCCTGCCCAGCAGATTCAGGACTCATCTGGTGGCCTGCACTGAGCACAGGGGTCTTGAGAATAAGCACGGGGTGGGGCAGGGGGCTGTTGGGGGCTCCTCCGTGGCCCATCCAATACCCCCACGTCCACGGGTGGGGAAAACAGGAAACAGTAACTTGGAAATAGGCTGGAACTGCAGAAGCACATGAAACCATCCAAGCAAATCCGCAATGTAGGTCAAGTTCAGTCTCATCTCCAGCTACAGAAAGTCCCCATGTTCCCAACAGAAGAGGAGTGGCAAAGAGAGGCTCTGCAGACGCCCCCTGACAGCCCACCTGCCCCCGCCCCCCGCAGTGAGGAAAGCGCCAGGCACGCGTCCCAAAGGGGATGGACGGTGAGGCACTGAGAGGCTGCCCTGGGGGGCGGCCCAGGGAGGGACGGACTCACCCTGAGCGTCACAGTGGCCTCTGGGACAGTCGCCCTCCCTTCTAGGTCCTTGTTTGGCCGGCCCATTCACTCCGTCCACGCCCTCTCACAGAGGTGACCCGCTCCCCCATATTCCTAACGAGGGCATGGATGTCCCAGAGGCGTTGGCGGGCCTGGCCGAGGTCACCAGCCAGGGTGCAGCGCAGCAAGGACCGAGCACCGGCCCGTGAGGCTCAGTGCCCCCCTTGCGGCACCCAGCTCTACCTGCCCAGGGCCCATGGGCGCAGTGAGGTGAGGGCAAGCTGCCAGCCAGCGCCACAGTCACAGGGAGCCCGGGGACGTGCTGCCTGGCGCGGTCATATCCACTCTAACCACGGACAATGGTTTCTCAGCCTCTGTTTGGACACACGCGACGGGGAACTCACTACCTCAGAGCAGACAGAATGTGGGGCAGTGGCTCAGTTAGAAAAGCTCCGGTGTGAACCTCACACGGCTTCCTGTGATTTCTCCTCCTGTGGGGGACTCAGGACCAATCTAACCCTTGAGTGGCACTGCCCCACGCAGGTGGCAAGTGCCCACACTCACACAGGCACAGGTGGACACGCGTGGGCACACACACACGCTTGAGACTTGAGAGGGAAGCCCCCAAACACTGTGCTCTGTTGGACCACGAGTCAACGAGGCTGCTCCCCCCCAGCTCCCCGACAAAAGCCCGGCTCCAAGCTCGGGTGGTTCTGTGCAGAGGTCCCTGAGCAGCTGCTGTTCCTTCC
This sequence comes from Hipposideros armiger, assembly GCF_001890085.2. Classification (NCBI taxonomy): domain Eukaryota; kingdom Metazoa; phylum Chordata; class Mammalia; order Chiroptera; family Hipposideridae; genus Hipposideros; species Hipposideros armiger. Next base: position 467,136 of record NW_017732084.1, read on the forward strand.
AAGACGAGCTGGGTTGCAGATCCGCTGCCTTCACCACTCGAGAGAGGGTCCATGTGATGATTCTCTGGGCTACAGACGAACTCCCTGGAGTTAGCTGCTCTGTCTGGCAGCGTCTGTGACACGCGGCTCTAACTTGCATCTCATCTCCATCTTATTTGAGCTCCAAGCTCCAGAGCGAATGTCCAACACTGGCAGGGCAGGAACCGTGGGTCCCGCTGTCCAGATGGGGACACTGAGGCCCAAGGGGGCCAGGGCTCACTACATGGAGGGAGTGGCTGGGCAGAGCCAGGACCCAGCTCTGGGCCACCTCCACGTGTCCCCCACACCACCATCCGCCATGGCAGGCAGTGACCTCACCAAGGGGGCTGAGCCGGCTCCTCTGAGCAGGAATCAACGGGCTTTGGTTGTATCACTCTATACAGTAAACAAGAACCATGAGACAGTGTCACATGGCAAAGGTCCCCGGCTCCAAAGCTGGCCCTTAGGTGGAGAGGGGACAGGTCAGCAGCCCTGAGGAGCACCAGGCTGATATCCGTGGAGGAAGAGGAAGGAGAGAAACGCTGTGCACAGATAGCACGAGGCTGTCATTGAGCCGGCCCTCATGGGACATCTCCCTGGTGTGAGGACAACACCCGAACCCAAAGATGCCACATCCTGTGCTGTGTGGGACGCGGGACGAGTTCTTCCATGAAGGGGCCTTTCCCGCAGCTGCCGGCCATCGGAGCCCCTCGTTACCACTGCAGCCCACTCAGACCTGGCTCCCACCCCCTCTATGAAAACTGTCAGGACCACCCGCCCCGTCTCAAACCCAGCACAGGGGCCTCTGCTGTCACTGGGCGTGACCTCTTGGCAGGACCCAGAACATGCCCACGGCCTCTCACCAGTGAAGACTTTCTGGGGACCAACCTCCCACCTCTCTGAGGTTGTCATGGGCTGAGTTGTGTCCCCCAAAATTCATTGAGTGAAGTCCTGACCCCCCCCACCCCCGCCGTGCCTCAGAGTATGACTATTTGGACGTGGGGTCTTTAAAAATGTGATTAAGTAAAATGAAGTCATGTGAGTGGCCCTAATGCCTTATAAAACACGGATCAGGACACAGACACCCACAGAGGGATGACCATGTGAGGACACAGGGAGAAGATGGCCGAGGAGAGAGGCCTCAGGGGAACCCACGTGCCCACACCTGGATCTGGGACCGCCAGCCCCCAGGACGTGAGAGCCGGTGTGTAGTTAAGGCCCCGGGTCTGTGGCGCTGTCATGGCACCTGGGTGGGCTGGCACAGGCTGCTGCTCCTCTCAGCTCCCACCTGGAGAAGCTCAGGGCTCCGCGCCCTCGCTTGTCCCCATCTTCACTCTCCCTAGGGCGTCCAGTCTGGTGGCTCCGGCCACTATACACGCCGGGGTCACTCACAGATATGACCCCGCCTCACAGGTCTGGAGTGGGCTGGCTGGCCTGAGCCTCACCACCCTCGTGGTCGGCCCAGAGCTCAACACGGCCCCTGGAAGCCCCGGCCCACTTCACTGGTGCACCCATCAGGTCCCAGATGGCACCACCCTTAACCAGGCAGCGCAGCCAGAAATAAAGGCCACCTGGCCCCACCCTTTCCTTCCTGCTCCCCAAGCACATGTGCAGCGGGCCCTCTCCACGTCTCCCTCCCACACGGCTTCTCGGCAACACACGTGGACATCTGGGCAGGATCACTCTTTGTGGGGGGCCATCCTGGCCACTGCAGGACGTTTACAGCATCCCTGGCCCCCACCCGCTAGATGCCAATAGCAACACCCTCCCAAGCTGGGACAACCACCAGAAAGGTCTGACGCTGCCATTCGAACCCTGGAGTGCCCCGCGGCTCCAGCTGAGACCACTGCTCCGACACCGACCGGCTTCCAGCCCGACTCCACCTCCGCCTTTCCCGGCCGTCATCTTGCCTGGTCCACGCCATCGCCCACCTCACTGGCTCCACTATTCGTCCTCCCCCCAAAGTGACGCTAAAACTTAGGTGGACCGTGTGCCCCTTGCCTCTCAGCGTCCCTCCACAGACATGTCCCGGGGTTTCACCAGGAGGCTGCCCGCGTGACCCATGCGTCATCTCCTCCTTAGTTTGAGTTTGTGTCTCTCTGGAGTCGACATGAGAACAGGAGCTGTGCCCCTCTTCCTCGCCAGGGTCTCCCCAACGAGCAGAACAGCTCCCGGGGCAGCGCAGCCACCCCATAAATATTTGTGGAGGGAATGAATGAATGGGAATGAGTGGTTAAGTCACTTAACCTCTCAAAGCCTCAGATCCCTCCGTCTGTCAGAGAGAGGAAACAGCACCTGCCGCGCGGGTCTGTGGGAGGCGGCAGCTCTGGGACAGCCACACTGGAGGGGCCCTGGCCATCCCGGCTGAGGGGTTAGGCTCATCCCCACCACCGCCAGCGGAGAACATGGCAGCCCGTGGGGCTGGAGCCCGTGCCGCCCCGGCTGGGAGGGCCGTGAGGGGGGTACTGGCACAGGAACCGTACCTGGCCCCCCAGCTCTGGGGGCCAGAGGGCCACCTGGAGACAGAGAAGCAGCTCCAGAGTGGAGAGTCCTGCACCCCGAATGGTGGCCCTTCCCCCCACGACTGTCGCACGCTTTTCCACCTGCTCCTCTGGCGATGCTCACTCCTGGCACGACTTGGCAGTTCTCTCTCCCTCTCTCGGAGTCCCTGGGCGCCCCACGTAGGTGTGATCAGCCTCACTTGGGGGAGGGAAGGCCACTGAAGCTGTTGGAGTTGGGGCTCCTGTCCCCCCTTCACCACCTCCAGCCCGTATCCCCTCCCCACACCACCTCCCAGAAACCCTGCATGACCACCCCCTCCTGCCTTCCTCTCTCCCGGTCCCCATGGGGTTTCCTCTGGAGCTCAGAGCCCCCTCCACCAGTCCCCGCCTACAGCATCCTGTGACCACTGGCTGGACCCCCACCCCCCACCCACTTAGGAGGGTCTTTCCATCCTGGAAGTATCTCAGGGGGTTCTCGGGTTTCTGCAGGAGCTTTCTCCCAACAAAAGTGGAGAGGAACCCCGGCCTGCCGACCTCCACGGCTGTGGTCGGGGAGGGACGGAGCAGGGAAAACCACCGGGCTGTCAGAAAAGTCATGACATATTTTTTGGTTTTTGTTGCAAAAATGCATCATGACTTTTCCGACAACCCAATAAATGGCAGCCTGAGGTGGGCGCCAATGAAGCGTGACTGTCATTTAATATTAATTACGCTTCCAAACTAATGTTAACTGTGCTCCTTAATTTTAATTTTTATCCAATTATTCTACAACCATTAGCAACTACAATGATGGGCACTGGGGACCCAGGAACGAGGAGACAATGTCCCCAGCTCCCCCAATCCAGCACACAGCTCCGGCTCAAGTGTGCGCTCGACGGTCACTTATTGAATGAATGAGCAGGAACTCGCAGTCCACTTGGGGAAACAGGCATTTCAGGTAACAAATGACCCAGAGGCAGGCAGTCAACGTGCTGGGGGGGCACTCAACTCCGCCTGGGTGAGCCTGGAGGGCTACTGGGAGGAGGTGATAGGTGTCAAATGCCCAGAAGTTTACTGGGGAGAGCAGAAGGAATGCCATGGCTTGATCTGTGGGGTCCACTCGGGAAGACCCAACAGCAGTCCGCACAGCTGCCAAGGAAGGCGGGCGGTGAGGAGCTCCCAGAACCCAGGTCCTCTGGGGCAGTTAGGAAACCGCGCCCCCCACAACAGTCAGTGAGCTATTCCTCTGGGGCAACAGGGCTGGGTCGTTACAGTCACGAGCTCAGTCAGTCCCCACAGTGACCTGATGATGGAGGGGCACCCTGACTCCCCGTGCCTCAGTTTCCTCATCTGTAAATAGGGGCGAGGTGATCTCAGCACATGCAGTAAGAGGTGAGCTGGGACTCAGACTCAGCCTCTGGGCCCCCAAACCCAGGTGCAACACCCCACCACCATCTTGCCTCACTTGGCGGATGACCCCTGGGGTAGGGGGGTGGACGTTGGGGGAGCGACGTGGAAGCTGTGCATTCCTGGGGCCACATGCAGTGGGCATCTGTGGGCGGGCATGCTGGTACTGTCCCTGCACCACCCCCAGGATCATGGGCGCCAGAGGGTCTGGTGCGCACCCTCCGTGGGCAAAACCCCGCCAGGAGCGCCCCCACCTTCCTTCACCCACTCGTGGGTGGGCTCTGCAGACTACACTCTCCCTGCCATTAGCTGAGAAAATAGGTATTTGAGGTGGAACGAATTGCTTGTGCGGTTGTTAATCGGGCAGCCCTTCGGCAAAGGGAAACAATTTAACCACCGTAATCAGGTGAGTTCGCACCGGGCACGCTGTGCTGATTTGTTGGTAATTGTCTCTGAAACCTCTTTTGGGCAGAAGGGTGTCGTGTGTTTCTCTTTCGTCCGTCGGACCACCCCACCCTCCCGCCGGCTTGCTCCGTGCCGGCCCCTTCCAGGCCCTGGGGTAAGAACACCCCTGGCCTCCAGGCAGGGAGACAGGCCGGTCGATGACAGAAAATTCCAGGATGTGCCATGGAGACTCTGGGCACGCTGAGATGTCCCTGAGGCCGCACCAGAAGGCAGAGGACCAGCACCTACCGCGAGGCTGGCAGTGAGCAGAGAAGTGGGGGAGTCACGCGGCAGCCATGCGGGCTCAGACACACACACACATGGTCATTCTGAGGACCATCCACGCTCACCAGGGCTCGGCCATACCCCAGGCCATCGACCCCTGCGCAATCTCCCCACACCTGACCATGTGGGGCCTACCAGGCCCCGCTCTGGCCGCCTCTCCTGCCCCATTCAGCGCAGCCCAGCCCCACCCGCCCGCTTTCCGTCCTCACCGCCCACTCCTGCCTCCTCTGGCCTCGGCGTAAACGTCTCTCCCTCTGAACATGCTCCTGCAACCCCGGAAAGGCCGGGTCCCAGAAAAATGTTCTCATGGGCACAGCCCCTCATCCACAGCCACTTAGCTATAACCCCTTCCTCAGCTGGGTGGCCCATATGGCTCTGGTCTGTTCTGGTCAGTGTCCCCAGTGCCCGGCACAACACTCAGCACTCATCAAGTGACAGACGGAGGGACAGACAGATGGCAGGCACCCGTGCTTCTGCCCTCCGCTAGAACTCCACCCACACTGACTGCCCCACTCCTGGGCGGTCCCCTTCTCTGAACAGCAGCGATATTCACCATATAATTCAGCTCAGCACGTACCAGTGGCCCGACTGGGAATACCCCACCCATGAATGTTCTCTTCTCTTAAAGAAGGCATAGTTACGGGGGGCAGAACCCCATCCATCTCTGTCCATTCTCTGCCTCACTTGGTACCATCTAACCCTTGTCCCCACCATGATGAATGCAGAGAAGACATTAGATCAACAAGGAAACTGCACCCTGGGGGAAGACGGTCCAGCTTGGGCGCCCCAGAGGCTCGGGCCTCAGTCCAGAGGCTGCCCACCAGGCTGCCCCGCCGGCCTGGCCTCACACTGGACACACTGGGACGGCGTACTGCGGTGGTTCCACACGCAGATACCAACGGAAGGTGTGCTGGCGTTACTATACTTTTCCAAGCTGGGCTTACGGGAACCTATCTCTGAGCATCAGCTGAGATAATTATGGGAGATTGCAAAAACTCCCATAAAAAGTCCCCCCGGATCCCACTATATGGCGAGTGCCCAACTGTGAATTTCATGAGGTTTTCAAGTTCTCAATCCTACATTCACACTCTGATCATGGCTTTATATCAATTTAATGTTTTTTTTGTTTTTGTTTTTGTTTTAGCTGAGCCATCCTGCTACCTGTTGGCAGCTCAGCGGCTGCTCAGCTCGGGCTGGGACTCGAACTGCTGTTGCTCAGAGCTTAAACTCTTGAGCGAGCTCTTAACCAACTGAGCCACTCGGCCAGCCCTTTGATCATGGCTTTAAAATTAAAAAGTTTTCTATGTTTGTTGAATGGGTTCTGTAAAGACAGAGGAGAGAGACAGATGGACACTCAGCAGTCTTTCAGGAGGAAGACACCAAGCTGAAGTGCCTGGAGGGAGTCCTGGCCCCTGTCACCATCCATTGCTTTGTGGGGGGTTTGGCTCACAGCAGACAGGCAGCTGCCCTGGTCAGCTTGGTGGTGAGGGGTGGGCAGGAAGGGGGCTGGTCCGATTCGGGGCTGCTAACTCTGTCCTGAGCCCTCTGCAGAAGCAGAGACCACCCTTTGCTTGGAGGCTGGAGTCCTAAAAGCAGGACTGATAGGGGTCAGCGGGTCATGCTGGGGGACCAGAGGAATTGGTGGCTTCTGGAAAGCCAAGGGGACAAGTAGACCAAAGGGCTCACCTTGCCCAGAGCCAAAGTCTGGCACCAGGTGTCCTGACCACAGCCAGGAAAGATGGGTGCGATGGCGGTGAGGGAGTAAGTGCCTACCGGTGCCACACGACAAGAAAGGCTCAGTGGGGCCTGGCACGGGCTTACCTGCGCCCTTGGAGTCGGACAGGGACCCAGGGGACTGGCTGCATCAATGCATCTACTTACTGAAGCCAAATAACCGTGTGGGGTGCTCTTTTGGAGATGCAGGTTTCTGGGGGCCCAAAATAATGAAGGGACTGTCATGCCAAGTGTCATGCCGGGGCTCAGCTCCCAGCAGATGAACGCAGGATCCAGTGAGGCCGAACAGAACCACAGATAGGGGGTTCATACCACTATATTCTCGATGGAGGCCGGGCGAGACACGAGAAGCAACATCCGCCAGGACATCATCGGTGGCGGCCGGGGAGACACAGGAAGTAGGGTCCGCATGACCCACAACATCCGTGCTTGCTAACGCGGCCGTTGCAGTTCTACGCAAAACAACAGCGACTAATGGCCAACTGGCCACAGCCGATGACCAACCAGTCACAGCTGACGGCCATCCAATAACCGAGCCAGCACCCTTCCAGGTGAGGCCGAGAGCCTGCAAACTGCTCTCCTGGCCCTCCGTCCCAACAGGGACTTACCCAGGCTCTCAGGGAAGAAAGAAAACATGAACCCAGCCCCCCGAGGGTCCAGTTGGGGGCAGGAGACAGGGTGTCAAGGTGGGGACTCTAGACCCTGAAGCCCGACGGTCCTGGGGTGAGACCTGCTCCACCGCTCGCGCCCAGGCCTTACCTGCGTCCGCACCTGTGAGCCTCAGGCTCTTCATCTGTAGATTGTGAGTGACAACAGCTGCCTGGTGGGCTTTTCAGAAAGAGGCGGGATGATGGGCCCAACGTCCCTGGCACATAGTAGGCACTCAACATGACAGTGTTGCTGCGGTGAGTTGAATGGCAGCCCTCAGAGACACGTCCATGTCCCCACCCCACGAGCCTGTGGCCTTACTTGGAAAAAGGGCCTTTGCAGGTGTTAAGTTTATCAACAAGTTACAGGTCTCGAGATGAGATCAACCTGGGTTACCTGGCTGGGTCCTGAATTGTACAACAAGTGTCCTTACAAGAGAAAGACGAAGGGAGGTTTGGGACACAGAGAACAAGACCACGTGAAAGACGGAGGCTGGAGTGACGCGGCCACAAGCCCGGGGACGCCCGGAGCCTCCGGGAGTGGAAGAGGCAGGAAGCACCGATCGACCCGACGGACCGAGAGCCTTGGGGGGAGTGCGGCCCCCCCACACCTGGATTTCAGACTTCTGGGCTCCAGGCCGGGAGAGAGTAGACTCCTGTTCCGCGCCCCCACCCCTAACCCGGGCCTGTGGTCCTGTATTCTCGCTGCCCCAGGCACACCCCGCAGTTGTGACTGCGTGATAAGGGGTCGCTGAGCGGAGGAGACCCCACTGGCTTTAAGGAAGGAGCAAAGGTGAGGCTCGGTCATTTCTCCCGTTTTGCAGCTGTCACATCAGTGGCCCGTGCCTGGCACGTGCTTTTTGGGGAAGACCCGGAGGAGGAGGGCCCTGCCATCTGGTTACAGTTTGGGAGGCCGTCCCTACAGGAAGGGGCCCTGCAAATTTGGTGTGTCAGGGGCTGCCTGGCTCCATCTGCCTGTCACCTGATACTTCCTGTCACCCTCACCTGGCAGAGGCTGTGATTACCAAGCAAACAGGCTTTCTGCCCTGTGACTTCAGGCCGAGCACAGGCCTCTCACAACACCTGCCCCCACAGTGTAGTGGGCACCTGGGGTCAGAAGGAGGACCCCAGTACGCCCCAAGGTGGCACCAGCAAGTGGTTTTCATCAAGCCTGTCTGGCCCTGCCAGGGGTGAGGGAGGGAGCCACCGCCCCGAAGCAGGGTCTTGTCCCTGGTCCCGGGACTCTTAGGGGCTCCTGCCAGCAGTCACTTGAAGACAGAGGTGCTGCCGTTGGTGACCTGTCAGTGTTAGGGGTGTGGCTGCCACCAGGCTCCCACAAATTGCGAAATACACATTGTTTGCAGCTTGCAGGCCATCTGCAAATAAACCATTGCAGCGCGGCATTCGAACACCTCTAAGTGAGCGTCCGCGTGCAAGGCAGTGAGTGGCCCGGGGGCTTGTTTCCATCCTTGCTGCTTGGACACGGGTTCCATCCAGGGAGGCCTCGCCCGTCTGTGGAGAGGCTGTGCCAGCAGCATTTAACATGCAAAGGTCCACTGACTTTTCACACGGAATTACCCAAACGGAGCTGCTCTTTCGGTTTCCTGCGTGAATTCAGTAACATATTGATGGAGCAGAAAGAAGCAAGGTTGTGCCCTGGTTTGCTGACTGGGGGCCGCGAGCATCTCACAGTTCCCGGTCCTGGACACACTCACGCTCACATGCGCCGTCGGTGCCCAGGAAGGCTGGCTGTCGCTCACACACACAGCGATGGCCGCCAGACAGTTCTAGGCCATCACCACGTCCTCTGGAGAAGCCCTGCTTAGAGCAGAAACTCCCACAGCAAGAGGCTGGCTTTGACGTGGTCTTTTTTCCTCCTGCCATGATGACTTATGATGATAAAAGGCAGAAGACAATCGCTTGGGACCTGACTCCATCCCCTGAGGCTGCCAGAGAGCCCGGCAGTCCAAAGGAAGCACTTGGCTGGCTCTCCAGGCAGCCGGAGCTGGCGGCCAGGAAAGGCGAGCTCAGCACATCCGCTGGCGCTGCCTCTCCCATCGGTCCACCTGCTGGGCATTTACTAGTGGCCCTTGGACCAGGCGATCTCCCCGTGCCTCAGCGTTCACATCTGTGAAGTGGAGAGAGGCCCACGATCTCTGATGGTTAACACGCAGCTCTGTTTGGGTTTGGAAGCAGGTGGTGAGCCGGAGGTGTTTGCAAAAATCTTCTCATCCTAGGACGCTACCCAGGAAAGGCAACGGGTTTGGAATCTCTCAGAAGCAGGAGAGGAAGGGCTCCTCGGGGTCCGGAGCAGCTGAGAAGCTGCTGATGTTGCGCCCCGCCCCTCCCCTCTGCCCCCCTCCCCAGCTGCCTCCATCCCCACCATACAGCCGGGCAGGCCCCTCGGCCGCCCTGGTCTCGCTCCCTGAACCCTGCCTCCTGTAGCTCATTAAGCGGATGGCTGAGGAAGCAGGTGCCCGTAAGGGTATCTGCTCGCTGCCTCGCCCCAGGAGGCTCAGGCTGCTCCTATAACCTCTTAGACCTGGAAGATGTGCTGAGCACAGAGCAAGTGGAAAACAGAACCGTTTCCAGAGGAAAATTATCCGCTCATTAACAGCTGCCCCCCAAACAGCTGGGGACACATTCAGGCCCCACACATGCAGAAAGCAGCGACACTTTCTGAACCTTGGAGCTCAAAACACAGCCAGAAACAAAATCCACTGGCGTGAGGCTGGCCACGCCCAGCCCGCGCACGCACACCCAGGGTCCTGCCCTTCCTGGCCTCTGGCCCCTGCCCCCCACCCCATGCCCCGGCCCCGTTGCATCAAGCTCCCCTGACCCTTCTCACGCTGCACCCCTGGCCCCATTCCCACGCTGGAGCTGGCACACAGGCAGGAACCTCAAATGGCCGTAGGATGAATGAGAGAACAGGCGTGTGGCTTCATCTCAGCCAGGTGAAGCTCAGGGAGCTTTCCCAAACTGAGGCCAGAATCTGTGCAGACGTCCCCAGGAGCCAGGGTGCCCAGCGCAGGAGGCGACATCCCCTACAACGCACTGAAAGGCACTTCCCACATCTCTGTGCTCTCCGGGGCCTGTGCTGCCACGTTCGCCTTTGGACACATCAAGATCACAGAAGGTCCCCTGAAACAACGCACTGGCTCAGAGCTTCTCAGAGGGGGTCCCCGGCCAGAGGCACCAGCATCACCTGGGAACTTGTAAGAAATGCAAATTCCCAGGCCCCACCCCAGACACACTGATTCAAAGACAGTGGGCCCAGGTATCTTCATTTTCACCAGCCCTTCAAGGGCAGCGATGCTGAGCCCTGCGGGCCAGGTGGGAATGTCAGCTGACCTTCAGCGAGCTCCGGGCACGCACTGTGCAAAGCGCTATACTGCATTAATCAACTTAATCCTCCCGCACCCACACGGATGCTGTTATTAGCCCCATTCTACAGATAACAAGAATGAGGCACAGAGAGGGTGAGTACTGCACCCAAGGTCACACAGCAGGTGAAAATCTAGATTTGAATCTCAGCCATCCGACCCTAACCCTTAATTCAGAGCTGGTGCAGTTGGCGCCTGCACACTGCCCACTGGGCTCCAAGGGGCAGAGGGTGTGCTGGGGGCCTGTGCCGACATGGGGGGGACAGGGCTCATCAAGATACAGCCTTACCCCTTACCAAAAATCATCATCACCATCACCATCATCACACCCATGTCCGAAACCCCATGCAGGCTCAGCGTGGCTCTGAGTGCCGTGGCAGTGGGGGCACAAGAAACACAGCAGTGCTGGGTGTGAGATCACATGGAACCAGGCAGACTATGCTGGTGCCACGGAGCCACCTGGGAGAGAGAGCGCGGAAGGGCCCCAGGAAACTCAGGGCCGGTGGAGACGTGAGCTGGGCACGAAGGGCTGAGAGGGTGTTGAGGGTGGAGGTGGGCTCTGATTGGAGGTAGGGAGCCGTGTGGAGGAAGGTGGAAGCTAGATGGACTGGACAGGGGGTGGACAGTGCGGCCCTGAGCAGGGAGGCACCCCCACAGCACCGACAGCGGGCCACCGCCTATGGAGGACCCTGCCCTGGGTCCTGTGCCCGCTCGCTGCCTGCAGGTTCAGCATCGCCAGCGTCGGGAGAGCGGGAGGAGTCGCCAAGCCACAGCATCTCCGCCGACGGACTGCGTGTGTGTCATCAGGGGCTCTCAGACGTCCTGACTGATCCCGGACCTGGCACCTCCTGGCTGTGAGGCCCAGCGAACCGACCGTCTCTGTGTCTGTCCCCTTATCCGTGACATGGGGACCATGGCAGGGCTGCTGAGGAGGACTCTGGCCCTGTGTCCAGCGACCCCAGCAGCACCCGGAAATCACAGGCCGAGAGAAGTGATCACCCGCCTGTTGTCATCCCCTCCGTTTTACAGCTGGGGAGACCGAGGCAGAGAAGCTGACTAGCCTGCCCAAGGTCACAGAGCTGGCCAACAGTGCCCACCGGGGCTGCCGGAGCCCAAGCAGGCGCCTGCCTGCATGTGGGAGTGGCCTGCCTCTCTGTGGGACAGGAGCAGGAGGTGCAAACTGAGCACCCACCAGCTTCCTCTGGGCACAGGATGGGGGGCAGGGCTGTGTGGGAACCAGAGGAAGAACTCCTCTGTGCCAGGAGCAGCCTCTGTCTAAGCATGTGCCCTCTGCCCCAGCTGGGCACGTCTGGTGAGGCAGGCAGGCAGGCCCGGATAGACAGAACCCAGCCGCCCATCAGGCCAGACTCCCAGACCCGGACCGAGTCGCAGCCCTGAGCCCTGGCCACTCGTGGGTCCTCCCAGAGGCCTGCCCTCGGGCAGGGTGTGGCCAGCGTCCTGGCCCGGCTCTGGCGGGCGCTTGGCCTCCTTTCCTTGCCCTGTGGCTGGCAGACGGGGACTCAGACAGTGTGGCCCAGTTGACACCCCTCTCCACTGCAGTCTGTGGCAATTTCGCACACTGTCCGTGCTGCTGAAAACACGGCTTCCAAAGGCTTTACCAAACAGTGGGGCATTTAGCGAGCTGTGGCTTAACAGTGGGGCATTTCATCAAACTGTCTGAAATAACACTTGATGTTTGTCCAGTCTAGACAAAGGGATTTTGTATGAGTTTGGCTGTTTAATCTAAAAACTGCACCTGTCTCTTTGATTTATTTAACTCTTCCTCTCAGGACTTAAGCCAATAACGGCTGCAAGAAAACACACCATTTCCAACATCTTGCGCAGGACTTTATCTTTGCGATGTTTCCAAATCCGCCCAAATTCTAATGTCAAAGACCTATTATTTAGCTCATATATTGCATAGGTTACAAGACACTAAACTATAATCCTGCAGGGAAATCACCCATTTCTACTCCTCTTCAGCCCAAAGACCGTACAAAAACGCCCCTGGAAGGGTGTGCTGGGACCCGAGCCCCTAAGTGGCAACGCCACACTGAGTTGCACATCCCCGCTGTGATGGAGACCGCTCTTACGCGTCTATATATACAAACTCCAGGGCACCTGGAAATACAGCTCGCCAGTCTCCTTCCGCGGCAGCTGTCTCTTCCCGGCGTTTGTACGAGACTCAGAGACTCGAGGGTGGCTTTGCAAGGGAGCAACACGGACAGCAGCGGCCTGGATGGTGGCCAGAGACGGGGACCAGCAGCACGCTGCTCTGTGCAGTCCTGTGATGATCATTCATTCGCAAGAGTCCACGGAAGCGAGGTGCCACGGGGCTGGGGGAAGGCAGAGCCACTGCCCACGACCCAGCTCTGGCCCAGCCTCTGGCTCCCACTGGAGGGTGTAGTGGGGTGAATAATGCCCCCCCAAATTCATGTCCACCAGGATCTCAGAATGTGACTTTATTTGGAATTGGGGTCTTTGAAGATGTAACTAAGATGGAGTCATATTGGATTATGGTGGACCCTGAATCTAATGACTGGTGTGATGTGTAATCTTACGTGTTGACTTGACTGGGCCACGGGCACCCAGACATCTGGTCAAATGTTACCCTGGGTGTGTCCGTGAGTGTTTCTGGATGAGAGTAACGTGTCAATCAGTGGAGCAGATCACCCTCCCCATGGTAAGTGGGCCTTGTCCAATCAGTTCACCATCTGAACAGAACAAAAAGGCAGTAAGAGGGACCTCTGCCTGCCTGGCTGCGTTGAGCTGGGACAGGGTCTTTTCTGGCCTTTGGAACTGAACGGACCTGATACATCAGCTCTTCTTTGGGGCTCAGGCCTGCTGGCTTTCAGGCGAGAACTTACACCGTCGGCTCTCCTGGGTCTCCAGCTTGCTGACTTCAGATCCTGGGGCTTGCTGCCTCCATCATCGTGTGATCCCACGCCTTATAATAAATCCCTTCGTACTTACGTATGCACACATAAGTGCACCGTATATATGTACATATATGTATATGTATGCATGTGTGCGTGTACATGTGTGTGTGCAAACGAGGCCACTTGCTGCCTGCACATTTAACATCTCCAAAGTTGGGAGAGTGGGATGTGTCGCCAAGCCATGGCATCTCAGTGCTGACAAATATGCTGTCATCGGTGGACTCTCAGCCAGACATCCTAGGTTGATGCCAGCCCTGGCAACTCCTGACTGTATACATATGTGCATGTGCACACACACACACACACACACGCACACACGTGCGCACACACACACACACACACACACACACACACACACACTCTATTGGTTCTGCTTTTTTGGAGAACCCTGACTAATAAACTGACGTCTTAATAAGAAGTGAGAAGGCACACAGACACACACAGACAGAAAGTGGCCATGCTGAGACAGAAGCCAGGATTGGAGGGACACCGCCAAGAGCCAAGGAACACCGAGGGTTGCCAGCAGCTACCGGAAGCTGGCGGAGCCAAGGAAGGACTCCTCCCTGGAGCTTTCAAAGTGAGCACGGCCCACCCACCGGGCGAGGAGCTGACAGCCAGCAGGAACCGAGCCCTCGCTCAGGCAGCCTCCAAGGAACCCTGTGCCGCCAAAAACCATGAGCTTGGCATGGACCCTTCCCCAGCCCAGCCTCAGATGAGCCCGCAGCCCACCGCCATCCTGACTGCAGCCGTCCCCATACCCAGCGGAGCCAGGCCTGGGCTCCTGACCCATTACAAATGGGTGTTGTTTTAAGCCATTGAGTGTGTGGTAATTTGTCACACAGCAATAGCTAGCTGATATAAACACTGCTCATCTTTCAAAAGAGGCCGGCAGGCACTTCCACTGGTGGCAGGCTGGGCCAGAGCCACTGACGTGTGTGCCAGACACTGTTCTAAGTGACCTACAGATTCGCGTCGGGCCTCAACTGGACCCGTAAGAACCCTACGGGTGTCAGGCCACAGGGAAGATTCATCAGGGATTAGTAACGCGACGTGGCCGCTAGCACTGAGGAGCAGAGCGTCCTGCGACACTGGCTGGCAGGGCCATCCCTGCTGCCAGCCGGACGTTGTGTCCATCTGCCTCCCCAGAGACTACCGAACCCCCCACTCACCGCCCCCCCGGGGGTGCGCCACCTACAGGGGGAAGCTCACTACTCATATGAGTAACAAATTCTCCACGTCATGTGACCTGGACATTCCTTATTAAAACTGATACATCAGCTTCCAACCTGAACTCAGCCCCCGGACCACTAGGGCAGCGCGAAGCAGCAGTTCTTTTCCGTCACGGTCGGGGTATATTTAGCTCTTGGCCCTTAACGGCCTGAACACACACGCACACGTACGCATGTTTATTTTCTGGAATTTCACGTCATTTTCACTCAGAGCGTTAGCTGGTTCCCCCTTCTGCGGCAAGTCTCTCCCACCCTGTGACTATCCCCTGACCGACTTCAAGAGTTTGTCCTGCAAACCGGGGCTTCACACCCACAGCAGTCAAGCTCTGGTTTCAGATGTTAGTTGTTGGTTTTTGTTTTTTTGCTTTTTTTTTTTAAATTCTTCCCTCCCTCCTTAATCCCCTCTGTCCTCTGCCTGGCAAAGCAGAGAGGACCGAGAGAGGGTCGGATCTCCTCTGGGGAGAGGCGGGAAAAGCCGCTGGCCGGTTCCCACAGAGGGCCCCTCTATGTGAGCGGTTCATTTACCACAAATAAAACCAGTTAATCTTAGCAGCGTGCTCGGCGGGCAGCCTCTCTGTCAGTGGGAGCCCGGGTGTGGGGGTCGGAGCCCTCAACCTTTGGGAGTCCCTCAGGCTGGAACGTGCACGAGATTACAGCCCTCTCTGTCTGCTATGGTGTCGCTTCTGCAACGTCCCTGCCACCTGTCACTCAACTCAGGCTTACCCGCCTCTTCTGGTGGGGAAATCACTCTCACCACAGGTGGCCCATTTCATCACTGGATGCCTCCTGCAATGACAATGTCACTGTTCACCTTGCACTAATCCCAGCCACCCTGTGACTCCTGCTCACAGCCTCCAATTCTGTCACAGGATCCACACACACCACTGTGAGCTCAGGTCCCATGGCCTTGGTCCCCCCGACTCTCCCAAGGTCTCTCCCCTCCTGGATGGACAAACAGCTCCAACGCGTCTGCACGTTCAGTCCATCGTCACCCACCTGTCCATCCATGGGGGCAGCGCACACTGTCTACACACCCACTGGGGATGTGCCAGGCCTGTGCTGGGCACCGGCACCCCACGGGAGCCCTGCTGTCCTGGAGCACCTGTCCCAGCAAAAGCAACCAGAGGATCAACAGGGCCATGTGAGATGGTCCCAAGGACTTGCAAGCAAAGAGGGGTGTGGTGGAGTCTCGGGGAGGCCTCTGAGATAGGATGGCCAGGGACGTCCATTGGCACAGAGGCTGTGGGGCTGAGAATCAACGAGCCACGGAAAGCACTAGACACTGGGGCACTCCAGTTCCTGCTTCTAGAATGTTCTCTCCATGGCTCCTGAAGAGGCTGGCTTGGCCTCGTTGTCTCTGCGAGGGAACAGGAAGGGGTGTCATGAGCACGAGTCAGGATCTCCACAGCCATCTCTGACCTGCCTCTGGGGTCTTCCCCAAGCTCTCAGCTCTTCCTCGGTGTGGGCATGCCAATCAACATGGCTGCCACCCTCCCCATGAGGGAGCAGGGCCGGGACTCGGGCAGAGGAGTTAAGGAAGGGTCAAGCCCAGTCCAAGGAAGCCAGGATGACTTAATACAAATGCTGCAGGCGTGTCCTTCTGCGGGCGGCGAGCACTTGATGGCCTCACTGCCTTCCACAAAGGGCTCTGGGAGATCCAGCCTTCTGTCCTTTTCCAGGTGACGACAGCACAGCAGTGGTATTCGTGTTGTTTTTGTTTAACTCCTAGAGCCGGCACCACTGCATTTATTTTTCTCTCTCTTAGC
The DNA here is from genome assembly GCF_001890085.2 of Hipposideros armiger. NCBI lineage: Eukaryota > Metazoa > Chordata > Mammalia > Chiroptera > Hipposideridae > Hipposideros > Hipposideros armiger. Next base: position 483,468 of record NW_017732084.1, read on the forward strand.
AAGTTCAGTAACACAACACCTCTTCTGGCATCTAGAGGCTAAAATCTTCAAGTTACCATTTCTGTTGCCTGCCTCCCTCGGTGCATTCACTGGTAGAGCAGAGCAGCATGAGGGCCATGTCCCCCCAAAGCCTGGGTGACAGGTGAGTGAGGGGACGCAATGACCCTCGGTCTCCATCACTCGGCCCCACCTACTCCCACCGTCCCCCCCGCCATTAATGTCCAGGTGCGTTGGGGGCGGGATCTCCTAAGGAACCACCTTTCTCATCTCGCATGTGTGCATTATGTGAGCGCCAGCGTCACCGTCCCTTAGGCAGCACTGGCGTCCTGTGCTGAGACGGGATGGTGTCGGGTTAGGTGTCGGGGACTCACAGGGCGAGGAGCGCAGTGAGTCTCTAATCTGGCCAGCTGGACTGGAGCGCCACAGGCGACGGCCCAGCCAGACACCTTTCAGAAGCCAAGTGGCCTCTTCTGGGGTTCTTTGCCAAAGTTTGGATTTGTCGTAAATAAACTCAATTTTCACTCCCTTCGCACAAATCAGCTTTTTTTGGAACTGGTAAAAAAAAATAAAAATAAAAAAAGAAAGAAAGAAAACGAGCAAGCGCCTCGGGATGAGGAAATCGGGGGAGCGTGACTAATACACAGGCTCCAAAAATGCAATGAGGAGGCAAGCACACGGCGCCCACTGATCTCGGCGGCCATGAGGGTCAACTAGAAAAGGATCCTCTCCTGAAATACGCCAAGTGTCCAAAGGCCCCAGAGGAGGTGGAGCGGCGAGTGACCGACAGAGCTGGCCGTCCCTGCACAAGGACGCGGGGCCGGAGCCCAAGGGGCGGGTTCCTCTCTAGCACAGGTGTCTGACTGAGTCCCTGCCGCTTGCTGCTGCTTCCCCGTGTGCCCCTGGCTGTCCTGCTGATTAATGGAGAACACACTCTCCATCTCGGCCGGCTCCTCACCCGGAACGTCTTCGGGCCATGTTGAAGGGCTCTGGCTACACCACTACCAACAGCGGGGTTATGCCAGAGCCCCGGACCCTGGTGGAAGGCTCGTTCTGTAGCCTTGTGCGAGAGCTCTGGCCTTTGCCTGTGGCTGCTGGGAGGTCTCCAGGACCTGGAAACGTCCTGCCTGACAACAGTGTCCGTTTTCCTGGGGATCTTGGCCACCAAATAGTCTAACAGCGTGATTTAGGGCGGGGGCTTTGGGTCCTGTGGTATCTGCCTAACTTCCCAAGGGGCTGGAGACTGAGGTCTACGTGACTGAGCACCAGTCAAAACTTCAGACACGGAGACTCAGGTGAGCTTCCCTGGTGGGTGACACTCCATGTGCACTGTCACACTCTGTCACCAGGAAAGTAAGGTGTACTGACTTCAAGGGGAGGGGACAGCTGGAAGGCTGTGTTTGGTTCCTTCCTGCACTGGCCCCCTGCACCTCTTCCCTGGCCGTTTTTAATCTGTATCTTCCCCACGTAATAAACCGTAACTGTGAGTGTAAGGGCTTTCCTGAGTAGTGTGAGTCCTTCTAGCGAATTATTGAACCTGAGAGTGGTCCTGGGACCTCCAAACGCTGCAGCTGGTGTCAGAACTGGAAATGGTCCTGGGGACTCCAAATACTGCAGCTGGTGCAGGAGTGCAAGTCGTCCTGCGGATATCTCCCTCCAGCTTAATACAAGCATTCCCTCATCACAGGCCTCTGGGAGCTCAGGAGGGGTGTGGGGCCCAGGACAGGAGGGCGCAGGTTGTGCTCTGGGTCCTGCCCCTCCCTCCAGTCCTGATTCTCTGACACCTGGGCCTCACGGTGAAGGGGCAGTGTCCGCCTGCCTGCAGGGAGATGCTGGCGCCAGCGCCCAAGACGTCGCCATGGCCACATGAAAACATGACTCATGCCCTGTGCAGAATCCGTGTTTGAAAATGCTGAACGCTGAGCAGAAAGAGCAGAAGTAGGCAACGAGACAGAAATAGGCACGTGCAGATGAAACGAGGCTTTGGTTTGCATCGAACTTTCTGCCAGAGACCCCAAAATATGGAGATGAGGTGACAGAGAAGGGCGTGGCCAGCTTACTCTGCCCTGTTCCCAGTGCGATCAGACCTGAAGCTCTGAAAGCTTCTCTGGGAACCGGAGCCCTGGAAGGCAGGCCTGAGCCCAGCAGCTGACAGCCTCTGCCCACCGCACCCGGACGCCTGGCCAGCTGCCCCCTCCCGGTCAGGAAGCCCCACAGGTGTCTGGCTTCAGACCTTCCGGCCACTCCCAGCACTTCTGCTCTCCCGCTGACCTTTCAACCTACAGCAGGGATGGTAACCTGTTTCTGGGAAGGCCCAGAGAGTAAGTTTTAGACTTTGTGGGCTGGAGGGGAGTGTCTCTGTCACAATCACTCAACACTGTTCTTGCAGCCACAGGCAATATGCAAACCAGGGGGCGTGGCCATTGCCAATAAAACTTTATTTACAAAATCAGGCGGCTGATGGGTTTAACCCTCAAAGTATAGTTTGCCAACCCCTGACCTACAGAATAGCTCCTACAGCCTAAAGCTTCGCCGAACCCCCTCTGCAGTGCCCTGTCAGCGCCCCCCTCCCCACTCTGTGCTCTAACCCGGCCTCTTGGGCCGGTCTGTAATCTCTGGGACTAAGACAGCCAGGTCTAGTAATTAAAATGCAGGATAGCTGGGTACATGACCATTTCAGAGGAACAATGGATTTATTATTATTATTATTATTATTATTATTATTATTATTTAGTTTAAATATACCCCATGCAAAATTTGGGACATACTTATACCCAAACGTATTTATTGTTTATCAGAAATTAAAGCATAACTGAGCATTCTGCATTTCACCCGGCGGCCCTATCTGGGGGTAATGAGGTTCAATGCATTCCACGGAGAGCCCGCGCTCTCAGCTCTCCGCTCCTGCCTCAGGGCTGGAGCCTTCCCTGAATCAGTAATTCTGATAAAGCCTTGAGGGGGGGAAAGAGAGAGAGACAGAAACAATTGGACCATCAAGGGCGTCTGGTTAACCAATTCATTTGTATCAGTGATCTATTGCTGTGTCACAAATGACCACAAATGTAGCAGCTTAAAATAGCACCCAGTTATCAGCTCACAGATCTGTGGGTCAGAGCGCAGTGGGCATGGCCGGTCCTCTGCTCAGGGTCCCACGAGCTCACATCACGGCACCCCTGGGCTATGTGCCTTTCTGGAGACCCCAGAGGGAGAATCCACTATGAGCTCACTCAGGGGGCTGGCAGAATCCAGTCCCTCGTAGCTGCAGGACCGAGGTCCCCACGTCCTTGACACGTGGCCATCTCCCTCTCCCAGCCGTGTCGCGTCCTTCCTACGTTTTGAGTCTCTCTGGCTCACTGAGGCACCTCTCCATCTCTCTGTCTCTCTGTTCAAGGGTATCTGTGGTTACAGTGGGTAATGTCCTTATTTTAGTGACCTTAATTACCTCTGAAAAGTGCCCCTTGTGTGTCAGGAGATGAATTCAGGGCATTCTATCACATCATACTCAGAGCCCGGGAACGAGGGTTAGGACCAGCTTGGGGGCCATGGTTCTCCCCCCACATGACCCACAAGATAGGGACACACCCCGGGGGACGCATCAGTGCACTGGACAGGCACCGTCCCATCGCTGGAAATGACCTGGGAGAGAGGTGACACTTGCAATGGAAACACCTCTACTGTGGGCTCTGGTCCCCAGTAAATGCCGCTTTGGGGGTCACCGAGGAGTTTGCGGCAGACATTCTGCTCCTAGGCCCCTAGGGTTAGAGGGTCATCGTAGTTTGAAAGCAAAATGTAGGGTCCTGAGCAAAAAATGAGCGCCCCCAGTCACGTGGGCAGAGCCCATGCAAACACAGGTCTTCCATTGCTGTGACGCACCCAAGACCAAAACATCTGAATTCGTGTGGCCCTCCGGGGCTCCTGGGGGCTTGGCTGTTTTGTTTTTGTTCGCTATGCCTGGAGCTCCTTTATGTCACAGTCACCTGGGGTCCAATAACCTCAGTGACACTGAGCGGCTAGAAGGTCCAGCTGCGGAAGGCCCACATGACCCCGACCGCTCCTGCCACCCAGCATGGCCATCACGTGCTCCACGACCCCCCGTAATAATCCACACCCCGCGAGACGTGCAGTGTACACGTGCTTAGCCTAAGTGTACACGCCACAATATCATCCACAAGCAGACCCAGAGAAGGTGGGTCAGGGGTTCCACGGACTCCGCCACATGGGGGAGAACTCACAAAAGTGCTCAGCCTTGCAGTCTCCACACTCCCCACGACACATGTGTGGTGGGGGGAGGGCTGCACTGCGGGCCCCTGGTCAGACCACTCCCGTGAGAGCAGGCTCTAACAGCTCCCTGTGAAGCTCCTGCTCCCGTTAATGACATTTTCTGGTTACCCAGGGATTCAATTTTGTTCAGTCTCCAGATTTACAAAAGCAGGAAAAATAACGGGCCAATATCTCTTAGATGGGAAGCACAGCTAACGAGGTTTCCATGTCATCATGCCAATGTCCCTTGATGAATGGGGATGTGACGGGGACACGGGAGGGGGGGGGTATTTGGAGCCGGCGGCGGGACTGGGAGCCGCCTATCTCCTCCACCTCCTGGGGTGCGCTCGGGGCAAGTCAGAGCCACCCTGAGCCTGTGACCCACGCCTGTTAGATGGGAAGATCCAGGGTCTGATGCGTCAGGTGGACGCAAGGATGAGGGAAGATGATGGACGCATGCCGCGGGACTCGTTGTAAGGTCCTCATAACAGTCAGCTGCTGTTGTGACTTGATGAAGGTTGTCATCGTGTCGATATGATTATCGTCACTGTATGTTGGACCTCCGTTTCTTCCACTATAAACTGAGTCCACCCACTCCCGTGCAGAGCAGCGCTCGGAGGGCTGCGTGGGGTTAGTGTGATGCAAACTCTAAGACACCAGCGAGTGTCACTGTTCCCACCATCTCTACAGAGACATGACAACGGGTAAGGTCCAGGGTATTTCCTCAAATGATCTGCATCCCAGCACATCCCTTAAAAGGCGTTTTCCAAAAACTTAAATCCCCAATATCAACTTAGTTGGTCACTAGCTTTGTCCCCGTCTCTAACACAAAGAGGGAAAAAGAATACTCTGGAAAACTGTGTTCCAGCTCACTCGGGTTTGCACCTGCTTCCACACGCGTTCTTGACCACGTTGCCCAGTGAGTTCCTGGGACAGGAAACCACAGATGGATGAGGCTGGGTGGGAGACCTCCGCCTTGTCAGTCACTGGCCGGCGACCCACAGGGGACGGCAGATTCCCGGAGCCGGACGCCAAGCAGGCCTCTTACTTCTGTGCCAGCAAGACCCTGCTCTCAATGAAAAAGCGACAGGCTCAACAAGCCAGGCCGTAGCTGGGGTCGCTCCACGTTCACGGCATGTGGCTGGGTCCCAGGGGCCCCACGTTACCATGGGGTCCGGGCTGGCACATCTCCAAAAGGATAAACGTCGGCTGAGGTGTTTTTCAGTAGGCCACGCGGCTCGGCTCTGAGGTCCAGGAAGAGGGGCAGCAGAAGTCACTGAGAATACGATTCATCCCAGGGGCAACGGCTTTAATTCACTCCCCAAATGGCTTATAATCCCTCTTTAGTGTAGCGCTTACAAAAAGCGCTGCTTCTCACCCGAGCCTCCTCCCTGGGGATGTGTTAAGCGTGAAGACAGAACAGCTGCTCAGCGCTCAGCGCCCAGCGCCCGCTGGGCCCACAGGCAGGGGAGGCCTGTCTTCTCCGCGACGGGGTGGGGGCTGGGCTGGAGTGTCACTGAAGCCTGGTGCCACCGGCAGCCACCAGCCAGCCAGCCTATGCAGGGCGACAGCCTATCCTTCAGATGAGGAAACCGAGCTCTGAGGAACCGCGGGAACTGCCCAAGGCCACACAAGCAGTGCAGCTGTATCCAACCCAGTCGCTGCAGGTAAAACCCGTGTTATGGAAGTGTCAGCACCGAGCGAGGCACACACCCCGAAGAATCGAAAGCAGGGACGGAGAGAGACACCTGTCCACCCAGGTTCACAGAAGGCTACTCACAACAAGCAAAAGATAAAACCTCCCAAACATCCGTCAAGGGATGTGTGGATACACAAGTGTTCCATCCATACAATGGAATACTTGGCCACGAAAGGGAACAGAACACTGATCCACACCACAATGTGGATGAACCTCGAAAACCCTGTGCCGAGTGAAAGAAGCCAAACGCAAGAGGTCACATATGAGAGGATTTCACTTATTCCAACTCTCCAGAATAAGCAAATCCAAAAAGCAACTGGCAGCTGCCAAAGGACAGGAGGAAGAGAGAATGTGAGTGATAGCTAATGGGTACCAGGTTTCCCTTAGGATGATGAATGTACTTTGGAACGAGCCAGTGGTGATAGTGGCACAATACTGTGTATGTACTAAACACGGCTGAAATGTACACTTTAAAAGGCTTCATTTTATGTTGCACAAATTTTACCTCAATAAAATAAAATGAACAAAAAAGTGTTGGCTGAGACTGAGTCCCTCCTTTGTGAAATCCAAATATGCCCTGTGGCCACTGACATAAATTGCACCCGCTTCTGACTCAGTAGGATTCTGAATTTCATATACAAGAGGGGGTCTTAGAATAATGAGGGGCTGAAGGAGATTAGGGAGGGGGCCGGAGTGGAGCCCACCCTCCCCATCACCTCCCAGAGCTGCCATGGACTTCAGTCTCTCACTGAAGAGAAATGAGAGATAATAAAAGGGAGGCGGGCCCAGCAAGGCTGTGCCCATGGACGTCAGCCCTGGATACGTCTCCCGGGCGGGGGCTCCTGGCCCAGGACTGGCACGCACAACATGCAGGACAAGAAGAGGACGTGCCCGCACTCTCCCTGGGCACCCCCTCCCAGGACTGGGGCCGGACAGCAGAGCTGCCCGTGAGTCTGGTCAGCTCCCCTTGGGGTCTGTGGGCGCCATGTTGCTGACTGTGCATGACTGCTGACAAATTGCTTCACCCCTCCTGCCTCAGTTTACCCATCTGTGAAATAAGGTTAATGACATTTCCTGACCTGGAAGGGCTGTTGAGAAATTTTGTTAATTAAAGTTCCTGAACTGCTTGACAGCTGATGGTTGAAAAGGGCAAAGATTTATCAATCTGTGATTTTCAAGTCCAGCGGTGCCTTGCACCCACTTCCCCCACAGCACACACCTACATGCACACTCCACACACACACACACACACACACACACACACGCAGACACACAGACACATACACACGCTCCCCATGCACACACCACACAAGTAACAGCTCTCTTCCGAGGCTACTTTAAGGAGGGGGCTTTTAGCTGTGTTACCACGCAGGCTTGGAGCCGCACGTGCCTCTAGTCATGACATTACTGGGGAAGAAAACAAATTCCCCCAAGTCTTCCCTTTCCTACTCGTGATCTCCATGTCGAGCCGCTGCCGTCGGTCACTGCCTTGCATCTCGGGCTCTTCCCAAAACGCAAACGTGCAGCATGGGCGAGCTGACCTGCGTCACCTGAGGGGTCGTCTGAGGTAGAAAAGGTGCAGGAAGGGGAGTGGCAATCAAGGTGGGGTGGTCAGAGCAAGCTGGGCGCTGTCGCCACGGGTCCTGGTACAGCGTTTTCCCGAGAGTCACTGCGAGTGAAAACAGACCGGCCAGTCCCTGGGCAGCTGCCTGCAGCCGCGCTCCTGGGCACCTCCTCACCGGGGTTTCCTCGGGCCTCCACCCAGAGCTCCCGGCCACTGGGTTTTTGGTCATCCTCCACCGGGCCCCCAGCAGATGACCGCTGGGCCGGCCAGGAAGTGAGGCTCTGTCCGCAGTGACCCCTCCAGGTCTTCTCACTCTCCTGACTCCCCATGGCCCTTCACCTCCCCCATCTCACTCCCCAGGGCTGTCTGTCCCCTTTCCAGCTGAACACACACAGTGGGAGTGAGCAGGGTTTCCCTGGGACCTTCGGTGATGTCCCAGCCTGCAGGACAGAGCCGGAGTCCTGGGCTTGGCGTTCAAGGCCCCACTCTGGTCCCGGTGACCCCCAGGCCCCTCCCTCCTGCTGCCCACACACCTTCCTCCCCAGCCACACAGAACCGGAGACTGACCCAGATGTACCTGCTCTGCCCACTCCTCACACCTGAGCTCCTCCTGAGCAGGGGCCCAGGGCTGAGTCTGCAGCAAGTCATTTAACCGCTAGGGGCCTCTGTGTGCCTGTGTGTGGAGCACACACACCTGAAGTGCTCGACAGACAGCAGCCACCCTGCTCCCTCTCCCTCTGCCTGGACGCGCCTTCCTTCTTGGGTACACCTGCCTGCCCTCTATCGGCCCTCCCAGGTGAGGGTCAAATGCCACTTCCTCCAGGAAGCCTTCCCAGCTGCTCCAGTTAGAGCCATATGTTCTCCTGCAGGTCCAGGGAGGGCTCTCCTGCCTCCGTGCCCAGCACAGCACAGCAGGCAGGAGACACTCCAGCCACGCCTGCTGAATGAAGCCATCAGCAGGGACTCTTCTGTCCGGGGTGCAGTCCTGGGCCAGCTGACCCTTGGGGGAACCACCCCAGGGCTGGTGCTATGAAGCCACAGCCCTGACCTCACCCGTGACCCTGGATGCCACAACCTGAAAAACAGATGCTAGCGGAGTGAGCGCGGGGCTCGGGTTTTCTGGAGCACCGGCCTCTGTGAAGAGAATCAAATTAGCCTGAAAATGCTGAGGGAAGGAGGAACCTGGCGCGTGAGAGCAAAGAGACCTCCGGTAGTGACGGGCAGTAAATTAGCCCAGCGAGGGCTCTAATCGAGAGGCTGCAGTGCCCCTGCCAGCCTGCGAGGTGTGAAGCCACGACGTCCGGACCCGGCGCCTAATGGGGCTACTCCATCAACATTTTCTGGGATTGTGAAAGGCGGTGTCACAAAAATAAACATGCTTACTCTCATCTTGCATAATTGGCTCCCTAAAGAATCTGTGCTTCCGAACGCCACCATGTGCCTCGGCGGGAAGCACAGCGTTTTCCAGCATCAGGCACAGTCCTGACTGTTCCCTTTACAAAAAGAGGGGGTGGGACCAGTGAGGCAAGCGGGTGGGCGCCTAGGAGGTTCTTTCCTCCTCGTCATAACGCACTTCTGCCCAAGTGCCAGAGCGCGGTCTGAATTCAGCTGGGCCGGAGGCCAGGCCTCTGTCACGGGCTGGCCTGGCGGTGCCGGGAGGTCCATTGCAATACACAAAACAGAACGCCTGCCCTGGTAACTGATCCCTTTACAGAAAATCACTTTGAACACTTGGTGGTTCTGTGCTGATGAAGCCCATGGGGAGTTTCTTCACCCTTGCCCAAGACGGCTTTTGGCAGCAATTAGGGAGATTGGCTCTCCAGCGGCACATTGACTTTGGATCATGGCGGCCGTGGGCCTAGGAGGGCGGTCATGGGACTCTCGTCAAAGGTGAGCTATGTTATTTGGAGCTTCAGTGGAACCACGTCGGAGCCAAGTGGAGTGTCACCCAAAGTTTCGTCTAAGGAAACACGCAGGCATGGACTGGACTTGTCCTGTCTCCGAAATCGCCAGCTATCTCCCAGGGCCACCCTTGACCTGTTGGACACAGCCTTCCTGACCCACCCAGGCAGGAGGGCATTGTCTGGAGGGTCTGCAGCCAATGATGGGTGCGTTTGTTCTTCTGTGGCTGCCCAGCTGGTCCCCAGGCAGGTCCCCAACCACATGGATAGCTGCTGTTATCACACGGGCACTCCACGACCATCATCCTTACTGCCAGGCTCGGAACTCCTGAAGGTTAAGAAACCACCTCTGTATGCTGGGCATCCGTGTGTCTCCCACACCAAGCCAGTCAGGAAGGAAGGTGACCCCTGGACGCTGGGCTCCAATCCCACACTTTGCTGCCTGCCTGGGCCTGGCAGATGTGGAATTCCTTAAACACACCCAATGCCCGTGTGTTGTCTTCCAGACAACAGGATGTACTGGTTCAGAGGACAGACACTGGAGCTAGACTGCCTGGGTTGGAGTCCCAGCTCTGCCATTTAATTGCTGTGTGACCTTGGGCAAGTCGCTCAACCTCTCTGTGCCTCTTCTGGAAAAAGGAGATAATTAAATGCTGGCAGAGGAGTTAAGATGTGTCAAGTGCTTAGAACAGTATCTGGTACATAGTAACCACCATGCCAAGTTTACATTGATTATGTTATATCTATATGCCTCTGTGAAGGTGTTCAACCCATGGCTACTGACAAGCATGTGTTCAGCCCTCCCGGGGAAGAAGGGACACTCTGTGACACACCGTGACCATTTTCCGTCCCATGCCCTGAGCAGAGATGATGAACGGTCTAGGGGCACTTTTCCCTCAAAGCCTCAAGGAGAACTCAAAAATCCTTCTCAACACAGCTCAGGGAAGGAATCACCAAACAATCAACGCTGGTCTCCCGAGCTGAGACCTCTTCACCACCCCTACGTCTGGGGATCCCCTGCTCTTGACACCAGCTGGTAAGCTGTCATCTGAGAGCAAGGACCCTCAAAGGGCAGTTGGGCCACGACTCTCGTCCACACACCTGGGACCAGCCCAGGAGGGACGAAATCCCGTTCATCCAAGTTCCGGCTGCCTTTGGAACAGTCCCCATCCTGGACCGTGCACGGTGGGGTCGGGAATGGACCTCCCGTGAGCTGCATCATCTTCAACACAGTGAAACCTCACTCCCAGGAAGCGTCTGGTGCACTCTGTCCTGTGCTCACCCACCCAGCACTGTCCCGCTTATCTAAAACGGCCCCCTAAAGCCCTTTGCTATAATTTGCTGCAGAAAGGTGGGCTTCCCTAAACTGGCACCACTGTCCCACTGGAAGGAGACACACGATACAAGATACACAGAGCTGCCACCCAGCAGTGGGGGGCTCTTTGCAGGATCACCTGCCAACCCCCTCCTCCCCACTCCCAGGCTACGTGTTTCTTCCCCCAGGCACGGGGACCACACCCAGGCCAGCGAGCAGCCCTCCCTCTAATGAGTCCAGATGTCCCCTCCGGTATCTTTGCACCAAGACACAACGGATACCGCTGTACCCAGATTTATCTCGCAAGATGCAGTGCCGTGGCGAGGCACAGTTGACACTCAATAAATGTTTATCGCATGAAAAATGAACAAACAAACAAGGGCTTATGTGTAGTCAGCTCTTCTCTTTAGCGGAACGCCAGGAGCACATTGAAAACCCGAGGTGGAATCCTGGGTACCTGGCCCGGTACATTCCCACCAACCCAATTACACCCATGGGGCTTCTCGTGACCAGCGACGCATTTACACCTGTGGTTATCAGGTACGGGATGGCGAGAGAAATAAAAACCCTGTCCCACGAAGACTTGCACACGAATGCTCACAGCACCGTTACTGGCACCCACTGCAAAGGAGGAACTGCGAAAGGCCCCTCAACAGGTGACTGGCTAAACCAGGTGTGGTATGTCCAGAAAAGAGGTGCAGCTCAGGAATACAAAGGCAGAACCTGCTGGCACAGGGCGGTCCTCAGGGACGTTATGCTCAGTGAGGCAAACCAGACAAGAAAGGTGGCCGCCTGCGTGAGGACAGGAAATCCCAGAAGAGACAAGTCAATAGGGACAAAAACCACTTTAGTGGTGGCTGGAGGCCGGGGGCAGAAATGGGGACTGTTGGTAGCACAAGGGGTCTTACTGGGGGTGATGGAAATGATCCAAACTGGACTACGGTTCATGGTTGCACACAAGGTAAATTTACTAAAAATCACTGACTTGTACACTTAAAATGTTATGGCAGATAAATTATACCTCAATAAACACACACACACACACACACACACACACACACACACACACACGGTGGGCAATCCTTTCTACCCAGTTATGCTACAGCCCAAGCTTCTCAATGTAACCATTCATTTACTTCCGCAGTTTAATTTCGAGACAACTCTCCAGAGGGCCTCCTTGGAATTGGTGACATATTTATTTTTAATTATTAAACAGACTGAATAACAGTATCTGTGTCACAGAGTTGTTTTCCTCCCTTGGTGACATTCCATGAATCCTTTGCTGCAAAACAATCTCTGGTTTGGACGACCAGCCTTGTACTTAAAACGACAGGCGCCCGAAGGAGCTGTGGTTTTAGAGGCAGCTGGATACAGGGCTGGATCCTAAGAGTGCTGACCTGACGTCATGGCAGCTGGGTCCTTCGAGTTTTGTTTTATTTCATTTCATTTTTGTTTTGTTTTTCCCAAAAGGGCAACGTGTGACTTACAGGAGTGAGAAGCAAATTTCACATGAAACCCGGGAGCCACAGGGACAGTGGAAGGAACATGAGTGGGCCTTGGAGTCCATGAACCCGGGTTCAAATCCCAGCTCTCCCAGCAACCTGCTGTGTGACCTTACGCAAATGACTTAACCTCTCTGTCCTCCTTTGTCAAATGAGAGCGATAATACCACACCCGCCTTGCAGGGTTGCCATGAGGATCCTGAGGACAGGCTGAGATGACGTAGATTGACTGGATCACTTAGCACAAAGACTGGGGTATGGAAAGATCTGGAACTGGTGTGTCCGAGAGCCTCCTAGCAGGACGTAACGGGACAGAGGAAAAGAGGCAACGAGCCTAGTTCGTGGGATCTGAGAAGCACATGGCGAAATCGAACACAGAGCTTCCCAGTGTGTCACCCAACTTCATTCAACAGCATTTGCAGAGCCTGTGCACACGTGGGCGCGCGCACACACACACACACGCCCTCCAATTCCTTCATCATAAAGACCAAAATGAGGTGAAAACAGCAAAGCACAAACTACCATTCTGTTTCACAACCTTGAGTCTCCTGTGTTACTGATCTAGAAAAAAAACAGCCAGTTTTGACTTAAAATCCTCCGAGCGTGGTCTTGAAGCCACCCTACCTGCCAGGGTAGGAAAGTGAGGCTGGCCCCAAAAAGGCTGCTCTATTTTCGGAGCTGACCTACTTTGTGTGAGGATCTGGACAGCTCTTCTTATCCACAATTATGCACCCGGTCATTTATAACTGTCACCGATGATGGATCTCGTAGCATTAGCAACACCGCAAGTTCAGATGCTGCTGTGTTTGCATTCTCAAAAACGTGGCAGAATCACATGGCAAATTTCGTAAAGCAATTGTTTTGCCCTTTTCCCCTTTTCCCACATCACCCATGACTGCCATCAAATCCAAGTGCATAGTTCCTAGAGGCGCGCGCACGCACGCACACACACACACACACACACACACCGAAAATACAATCGGGTGCTCATCTTTGACAGAGAAATAGAGTATTTGTATTTTTTTCATTGAATCGTTTATTTTAAGTTAACTGTAGGCTCACGCGTGCTGTAAGACTAACAGACAGACCCTGTGCCTCAGCTCCCCAGGGGTAACATCTTTCAAAAAGCAGTGCTATAAGCAGACCAGCACTCAATAGACACCATTCTGTCACAACAAGGACCCTCACGGTACACTGTCACAGCCACGTCCTCTCCCCTTCGAATCCCCACCCTCATTCTAACCCCTGGCAACTATTACTCCTTTCTCCACTTCTATAATTTGGTCACTTCATGATGCTAGGAAATCATCATAGGGTATGTGGCCTTCTGAGAGTGGCTTTTGTCACTCACATCATTCTCCAGGAGTTGCGCAGGTTGCTGGGCGTGTGGGTAGTTCTCTCGTTCTCATCGCTGGGCATGATTCCATGGCGTGACGGCGCCACCATGGCACCACTCACCACGAAAGGGCATCTGGCTTCCTTCCAGTTCATGACCATCACAAATAAAGCTGCTATAAACATTTGTGTGTGAGGACAAATTTCATTTCTCTGGCACAAATGTCCAAGAGTGAAATGCTCCACTGTATGGCAGTGGCACATGTCACATCATAAGAAGCTGACAAACTGCTTTCCAGAGCGGCCGTAACATTTTACCTCCCACCAGCAGTGTGAGTGGACCAGTTCCCCCACATCCTCACCAGCACTGGGTGTTGTCAATATTTTTTATTTCAGCCATTCTGAGAGGTGGATAGTGGTGTCTCATTGTGGCTTTAATTTGTATTTCTCTAATAGCTGATGAAAGGTGACGAACACCTTTCCACACGCTTTTTTACTGTCTAAATAAATATCCTCTTTGGCGAAGTGTTCCTTCAAAGCTTTTACATGTTTCTAAGTGGATTGTTCAATTTTTACTGCTGAGTTTTGAAAGGTGTTTACGTAGCTTGGATACTAGTCCTTTGTCGGGTATGTGTTCTGCAAATATTCTCTCCCACTCTGTAGTTTGTCTTTTCATCCTTTTAAAAGAATCTCTCACAGAGTAAATTTTAAAATTTTGGTAAAAATCCAATGTATCAGTTTTTTCTTTTATGGACTGGGCTATGGAGTCAGGTCTAAGAAGTCTCTGACTAGCTAGCATAACACCTTGCAGATTTTTCTCCTTATTTTTTTCCTAAAAGTTTTATAGTTTTACATTGAATTCTGTGGCACATTTTGAGTTCATTTTGCATAAAGTCTGAGACTTAGGTTGAGGGTTTTGTTTTTATTTTTTCGTTTTTGGGGGGTTTGTGGCTATGAATGTCTGGTTGTTCCAGTACCATCTGTCGAAAAGGCCATCTTTCCTCCACTGAATTTGCACTTTTGCCAAAAATCAGTTCAGCATATTTGCGGGAGTCTATTTCTGGGTCCTCTGTTCAGCTTCACTGATCTGTGTATCTATCCCTAAATTGATATACACAGTGGTTGTTATTGTGGCTATGTAATAAGTCCTGTATTCAGAGAGACTGAGTCCTCCCATTCTATTATTCTTTTCACCACTGTTTTAGCCACCCTAGCTCCTTTTCACGAGTGTCAGAATCACCTTATCTAGATGTACGAATATTTTGTTGGGAATTGTGTTCAACCTCCAACATCAGTTTGAGAATTCACATCCTCACTACGCCTAACTTCCCAGTCCATGAACATGGTACGTCTGTCCGTTTATCTAGACCGTCCCTGACTTCCTTCTTCTGCCTGTGGAGCCTCAGAATATTAGTTGTCAGCATAACATGTTTTGTTAAATTTACACCAGAATACTTCGTTTTTGAGTGATTGTAAATGGTATGGAATGTTTTAATTTAAGTGTCCATGGGATCGTTGCCACTAGATAGAAAGGCAATTCATTTTTGTACATTTATCTTGTATCCTACAACCTTGCTGAACTCCCTTATAGTTCTAGGAGTTTTTAATAGATCACGTGAGGTTTTTTCTATGTGGACAATCACATCATCTGCAAATCTGGATAGTTTTATGTCTTCCTTTCTGTATTACACTTTTATTTCCTTTTCTTCCTGTATTACACTGGCCAGAGTTTCCAGCATTATGTTGAATTAACAGCAGTGACGGTGAACATCCTTGACTTGGTCCAGATCTCAGAGGGGAAGCTTCCGGTTTCTCAACATGAAGCATGAAGTCAATTGTAGGCTTTCTTGGATGTCCTTTTTCAAGCTGGGGAAGCGCCCCTCTATTCCTATTTTTCTGAGAGTTCTTATCATAGGTAGGCATTGAATTTATCAAATGCATGTGATAATACAGCTTTTCTTCTTCAGCCTTTTCATATGAGAGAATGTATTTACTGATTTTCAACTATCGAACCATCCTTGCATCCATGAAATACACCCACCTTGGCCATAGTGTATAGATCTTTTTACATATCGCTGAATTGTATTTGCTTAAGAGTTTTGTTATTGTACTATGCTAAGGATTTTGGGAGGGAGGGGCTATGTGCACACGCGATATTGTTCTATAGTTTTCTGTTTTTGTATGTCTTTGACTTTGACATCAGAGTAATCTCAGCTTCATAAAATGAATTGAGAATGTTAGTTTTTTAATAGAACTCCTCTCCTGGAATCTTCCCTTCCTCCTACCTAAACATTCTTTTTTCAGAACCAGGGAATAGCATGAAAATGCCCACCAGGGCCCTGCTACACTGTGGCCCATCAAGAAATAGTGAATTCCTGAGAGCCCGCTCCTGGAGCCATGGTGTTAGCTGCTCTCCTCACCTTTCTTTTGCTAAAATCTTCACAACAGCTAACGGGACTTATATGTCAATTTGAAGAAGCTGCACCATTGGATTTGGCCAAAGGAAGGCACTTGATCTGCTATTCGGTCACCCCAAAGTTCCACAAGTTTCAATACAGGGCTCTAAGAATGAATCTGTGCCCTGAGTCAGGGCATTCAGAATGAGTTCGATGGTATCAAAATGGGTGTACCCAGAGCTCAGCAAGTTTCCCATTTAATTTAGAGCTCTTGAACTGTGGAGTCATCCCACAATACAAATTCTGTACTTTAATCCTCAAGAAAGTGCGGCCACAAATGATCGCCCAGGACACCTCAGCAGAGTCCACTCATTTCACAGACCACGCTCCCTGCCTGGAAACCCTGCCTGGTGGGGGCCTTGCACTTAGAAGCACCAACATTGTTTCATGAAGGCACAGGGTGAGCTCGTGGATAGAAGTGTGCTCCCTCCAATCCCCCCAGAGCCCCCCTCAGGCCTGTATGCCGCTGAAAAGCAGCCCACCTGCCCACTCGGAGCCAGGTGCCTCTGAGCACTTGCCAGCAGCCAAGCTCTGATACAGCACATTCCATGCTTGCTCTCAGTCCTGCGAATGTGGCCAGTTTCCTCCGCAGGAGAAGTTTTGTTCTAAAAACTGGTCTCTTCACCTGGAGTTGGAGCTCCTGATAACACGTGCTCCGATACCCACTGGCCCCCAAACTCCACAACACACACTTATATGCACACCCAGCACATGTGCACACACTCACACCACATCACACACAAACACACACACTTCCCAACAGACACACCCACTCGCACACACGCCTGCAAATACACCCCACTGCACACTCCCCCCTCCCACCCCACCCACACACACACACCACTTCAAGAACAATGTTCCTAAAGGTTTTCATTCAAACCAAGTCTGGGTGAGTCACCGGTCTGTCGTGCTCCCATGGGCCCTGAGGCAGCTGAGCTGTCAGCATTGGTGACAGGTGCTGGGGTTCAGGGGACAGGAGGAAGGCCCCACCCCCAGGTCCAGTCATTGAATGTGCCTCAGGAGGGGCCGCCGGCTACCTGCCACCCCACGTGTGTTCATTCAGGAATTAAAGAGGTTGCTGGAAACACTTCCCCCAGGAGGTCAGCTCTCCCTGCCGGCGGTCACCTGGCCTGTCTCGCTCTGGCATTGGCTGGTCTTACCTCACCATCAACTGACTCCAGGCCCTGACGCCTGTGTTATGGGCAAAGAGGCGCTGTCCCTGCCTCCTCGGGACCCCAACAGCGCTGTGTTACCCACCTGTGTGGGAAGTGCCCCAGCAGGTCCGAATGGCCCGCCTGCAGAGCCTGCCATCTCCCTCTGCAGACTGTGGGACCCCGAAAAGGCAGCAGCTGCCCCCCGCCCGGCTCATTATTCTGCCTCTGCCTCTGGCATGCCCTGGCACAGAGCTGGCACTCGGCGAACGTCCACTGTTGAATTAGAAGGACTGCCGGCCAGGCTGGCCCTCCGCGGAGCTCGTGCTCATGGAGCAATAGTGCCAGACGCGGACACTGGCTGGGGGCTGGCGGGCCCCTCAGCAGTGACTCTGCTCACCTCCGAGCTTCCACGGGAGCGCCCCGTATGGCGGCCTCAAGCCCCACGTGGCTCCTGAGCACCCCGAATGCGGCTAGCCCACAGGGAAATGCATTGTGGGAATAAATGACACCCCTGACTTCAGAGACCAAGCACAGAGGAAGAAGGTAACAGCGATACTCATCAGTACTATTTTATGTTGATTACACAGTGAAACAATAGCATTTTGTGTGCATTGGGTTAAATTAAATGCATCATTAAAGTTGATTTCTCTGTTTTGTTTTGTTTTTTACTGTGGCTGCTGGAAATTTTCAAAATACAAACGTGGCCCATATTATATTTCTGTTGGACTGTGCTGGTCTCTATGCTGAGCGGAGTATTTGGACATCCCCCCCCCCACAAGACTGCCCCTCACCCTGGACTGACACCCACTCATTTCTGGGTCCACATGGCGTCTGCTCATGATCTGGCGTCCCCCAGACGCTCAAGAACTGAGGAATGAATTAAAGGTTTGAATGAAATGAATGAAAGCAGAGCTCAGGGCATTTTCTCTGCTATGTGGACACTGAAAGCAGACGTGTGTTGCTAACTAGAGTTGCCGTGCTGTCCATTACGTCCCCAGGGTTTATTTATTTTGTAACTGGGCATTGGTACCCTCCGACCCCCTTCACCCGTGTCGCCCAGCCCCCACCCCCCACCTCTGGGAACCACCAGTCTGTTCTCTGGACTGCAGGTATGAAAGTTGCTAAGAGACTAGATCTTACACGTTCTTACCACAAGAAAAAAAGAAGTCTGTAACTGTGTGTGGCGACGGATGTTAACTAGACTTATTATGGTGATTGTTTCATGAGATTTACAAATATTGGATCATTATGTTGTACACCTGAAACTAATGTTATGGCAATTATACCTCCATTTAAAACAAAACAAAACAAAAAAGCAGACATGGTCTATCCATGTGCTGTGCAAATTCTGCTGCTCACATGTGGGACGGGGCAGAGCTGTGTCACGGTGTGTACATGTCACTAACATCCCTCAACATTCTCCTACCTCCCACCCACGGATTCATATACCGACCAGAACCTTCTCTTTCAAAGGAATTGACTCTATCTCTACTTAACCGTTTCCTGGTCCCTAGCAGGTGTATAAACTGTCCCCGTCCCTGAGAAAGCCGAGGGGAGGGGGAGATTTCAGCCCAATAAGTTTGCCTTTCTGCCCAAAGCCCCCCTCCGTCTCCCTGTCCTCCCTACGTGGTACCTTAGCAGCCCCATCCCCCTGCCAGACCTGTGCCACCTTTCTTCATGTTCTCTTCCCAGACACTTAAAAATTGGATGCTTTCGCTCCTACCAAACTGATAATGACAAAGTGTTCCATGAGGTAGTTTTTCCTGAACATGTCTGCATTCCAATTATAACTCAATCCTCACACCAAAGGAATAAATCTCTAATGGTGGAATTGTGACCACCAGTAAGCCAGGCTGAAGAAGTGATATATCTATCTGAGTCAGGACAGGGCCTAAGCTTAAGACTGGCCTTGGCTGGGCACTCCTTTCCTAGGGCTCAGTGTGGACTTAGGGATGAGTGACAACAAGGGCGAGACCTGATAAAGCAACAGTATATGCCGTGTGGACACGAGTGCCCATCCTTCCACATCTCCTGAGGGTCCACCGTGCGCCAAGCGCTCCTCCCGGGAGGTGAAGAATGAGACGGAGGCCCCACCCCGGGAGCCGGGCTCCTCTCCAGGGCAAAGCACAAGCCCACATGCAGGCTCCCAAATCTCCCCAGTGGACACACCTCCTTCACCACTGGCCAGCGGCAAGGCCCTGGCATGCTTCTGAGGCCGCCCCCTGCAGAAGCCCCTGAGGTCACACAGGCAAGCAGGACACTCGTCAGCAGCCACACCGCCCAGGCAACTGCCCACACGGGGCTGGAAACAGCGGGAGGGCGGAGAGGCAGCGACCCTGCCAGGCCAGCCCTCCTTGGCCGGCCACCGAGAGAAAGAACAACTGGCAGAAGCCCCAGTGAGTGGACAGAACAAGCAGAGCGAATGGTGGGCTGGGGAGGCTGCAGCACAGATGGACCCACCAACCTTTCTCTGGGTGGAAAGGAAGAAAGCGACACCCTGTTGCAAAGTGCACTCATTGGATGGAGATGCAAACACAGACCCAAGCCCCTCCCCCCGGCTACCACACTGGTCCAGTGGCAGGACCCTATCTTTTGCCAACACATGAGCCCTCTACTCCGGGCTTTCTCTGGGTCACATTGGAGATGTCTGTCATCTATAAAGACCCCCACAGACGAATGGTGGGTTTCTGGCCTCTCACTGTCCCCAAGGTTCTTTCCAAAGACAGAAGCTGGAGCCCAGCACAACTCCCAGAGCCACGTCCCTGAGCCTGGGCGTCCCAACCAACTCGGTGGCCCAGAGGCTGCTGGGAGGCAATTCTAAGACTGCCCCGCCCCACCCCCAGCAGCAGTGGGGGGTCGAGTCCTTCTCACACTTCTGGAAGGGCCTTCGGGGGGCTGGTGTTGGAGAAGCACCCTGCTGTTCCTGGTTGATTGTTGGGGTACAGAGTGCCGGCCCACAACGAGGGGGCTCGAGCAGCCAGGCCTCCCTCCAGGTGGCCAAGTCTGATCTAGCCCAGACGTGGACGGACACCCAGGGAGCAGGGTCCCCACCTGAGGACCCCTGGAGCTCCGGCGGCTCGCTGCAGCCTCTGACTTTCTATTAACGGAGCGTTAATCTGAGTTACATAACAGCCACTCCCCGCTCCAGCCTCATGACTCACGAGTCTAGAATTCCTGGAAGGGGGTCTTAGAGAAAGACAGCCAACGTGGCCGCGTGGTCTGTGGGCTCCAGCTCCAGCGAGCCCCTGCTCTGCCTCCCCCTCATGTCTAACTGGCATCGGGCAGGAGAAACCCTCTCGAGCCAGACTTCAAACATAGAAATCTAGATCAAGGATATATTTGGCTTTCCAAGCTAATCTTTACATCAGTTTGGTCTCTACTGACTTGTAACCCTTTGAAGATTTGGCAACTACGCATGGAAGGCAGATGACTCTTACGTAACCCCACACAGGAGCCCCTGGGTGCCGGAAAGCTGCGCAGTGCTGGGCAGGCTGGGGGCGTGGGGTTTGCCCACGTCTCATGACCCAGGATGTGGCTCTGGCCACATGGGGTGGGTACCCTGTGGTTTTCCCAAAAAGAACCCTAGGAGATGAAGGACTCAGGACACACACCCGGCCCACTTCTGCCAAACACCCTGATGGTGTCCAGGTCGGTGGGCGGGGACGAGCAGGCCGAGATGGGGTGTGCTGTTCTCACGGCCATCTGAGCAACCCAGGCCAGGAGGCTACAGGAAGCAGGGGGAAAGCAAGCTGTTCCCTACTCCCCCCCACCCCCCTCACCCCCCGACCTGGAGACAGCCGTCTTAGAAAGGCTGTGGAGCTGACCCTGATTTCCAGCTGCCTGCCCTGCTCCCCTGCTCCCTACTTATCACCTCCTTCCATGCACAGAAGAAAAGGAAGCAGGTGATTAAAATGAATCAACAGTAGTGGCAGACTTGGGGGAGCCTGCCAGCCCCTCCTGTGCTTGGACAGTGGATCCCCGAGGTGGGGGTGGGCATGAGGAGAGGGGGTACGTCCATGTGATGGGGCGGTTTGAGCTGCCTCCTAAAATGGCGATTCATTCCAGCATTATTGTCCCTGATGAGAATCACCGCCATTGACGCCCCATGGGTTCCAGCAGCAATCAATTCGGTGGCAGCAGCTGGAAACGGGCACAGGCCAGGATTCACCAGGAGGGCCGCGTCTGTGGACAGAGCCTCTGACTTG
>NW_017732084.1:512090-517414 GCF_001890085.2 Hipposideros armiger
CACACACACACACACACACACACACACACACACACACACACATGCTTATCAGCTGCAGCAAGTGCAAAAGTGCAGATGTACCTGCTGTGGAAAGATGTCCAGGTCCCCTGCCACTTCCTGCTGAGTGCCTTACCCCCACGGGCAGAAATCTGCACCTGAACCTGGAATACCAGAGGCCTCTCTGAGCCCCTCACCTCTGCCCTATGTTCCCCACAAAGTAGGTGTCTGCCCCCTGCAGGAGGTCCTCTTGGAAGCTCTCTTAAGCCATTTACCTAATGGCCTTCACAGACCCGACTCTTCTTAAAACCATCCAAAGCCAAATTGAGCTGCCACTATTCATTTTTCTCCCAAGGAGGCAAATGTGTCTTAAGCATGACATTTGATTAAGTAGCTAAGTTTGTGGTTTTAAATGAAAGGGGAAATGCTGATTAAAATTATGTACATTTCCTTAAAGCATTCACACGACTATCTTCTCTGCCCCCTGTCTTACTGGGCCCCCCAACACACACACACACACACTAAAAGTTGCATGTGGTGATGGCGGTGGGGGGGGGTGAGGGGGAGAGAAGGAACTCCAAGTCACTTTCCCTCTACCAGAAGGTTAAGTGCCCAGGCTTTGGAAGTCCTCCCGGGCATCTGAGCTGCTCCCCAGGTGAGCCTGCTCCGGGCTGCAAACCCCAGCTGAGGGCAAGAGCCAGGCTGCTGAGTCAGAGGCGAGAGAGAGGCTGACCCCCCACCACCACCACTACAATGACTCACAGGACGATGACCGCAGCCCGGGGCTGGCAGGAGAAAATGCCAGGTCCCTACTGCCCACTCAGACCCTGGAATTTATCAGATGATGGAAAGGTGGTCCTGAGCTTGCTCTGAGCAGGTGGAGGGGGGGCTTCCCGAGCACCTGACCTGAACGGGGCAGGAGAACAACCTCGTTTCAAGGCTCCTAAGGATTCTCTGTGCTGATAGGTTTTCCTCTTCTACTTAGATGGGGAAGAAAAAAAAAAGAAAAATTTGCATTGCAAAATAAAGTGACACGATTTGAACTCAGTCCCCGGGCATTGTGGGGTCAGGAGGTTTAGGTGTGACAACCAGGCAGGCAAGCTGGTCAGGGGCCAGGGTGACCCAGGGGGAGGGGCTGCGGTGCCCAGTGGGGTCCTTACATTTTCTGGTAACTGTGGCTGGGACTAAAGTCTGAGGTTTTGTCCTGTGTTGCGTTTCTGCTCTAGAGCAGTTGTGCTTTGTGTTAGAAGTGTGTTGGAAAGTGCCGGAAAGGTTGGTCCCTGCTGGGGGGCAGGTGGGGGTGAGGGGAGACCACAGTGGTGGGGGTTGGGGGGCTGCCATGAGGAAGAACTGGGACTAACTCCAGAAAAGAGGTGAGGAGAATTCCCTCCAGCCCTCAGATTCCGGAAGACTCGGCCTTGGGGGAGGGGAGGGTGGCAGGAAGGGCACAGAGTTTTCAGGATGGGGCTCTAGATGGAGGGTTTGGGTATTAAGAAAAGGAAGGGAGACAGGGGACATGGAGGAGTGGGGCCCTTTGTGACACTTACAAATGACATAAAGGGGCTGGGGGATGAGTGTCACTGCGCCTGGAGGTCTGCCGTCTGCTAGTGGGAGAGGTGAAGAGGGGTGCACTTGTCTTGTTGATTGAGCCCTGAGACTGTGCAGAAAGCATTAGTGAAGGAGCGTCCTGGGAACTAGTACGCCCCCCAGGAGAAGATCCCCAGATGGGGCCAAGCACGCAGGGAAGGAGGTCTGACCCAGGAGTGGTCGCTGCCACTGGAGGGTCTGGAGATCCTCGGCTCCAGGCAGCACAGGCGGAGCTGGACAGCAGTGAGTCTAGACTATTGATGTCTCTTCCGAATCAGTTCATAAACCACATTGGTCAGCAAAGGCGGGATTAGGTTGTATCAACAGATGACCCCGAGAGCTAGGTGGCTGACTCCCACAAAGGTTGATTGCTTGCTTGTGCTCATAACCACCCATAGCTGCCGTCATCCCTGCTGCGTGTTGCTCCATTCTGGGACCCAACCCCAAGGGGCTGCTCTTACTAGACATCCCCGTCACATAACACAGGGCCAGGGGTCCTGGCAGAACCTCTCCATCGCCCTTAGGCTTCTGTGGGGAAGGGCACAGGTCACTTCCATGCACGTTTCACTGGCCACAGCAAGTGACGTGACCAGGCTACCAGGCTCACATAGGGAGGGGCAAGTGACACTTTGGGGTCTCATAATCTCCTACACTTATCAGTAGGCATCAACAATTCAGGAAGATAATTTACTTCTTGTTTTCACTGAGCCCCTAAACTTGACGATGCCAGAGTTTGTTCAAAGGGAGGAAGCGTGTTTTCTGCCAAGCGTGCTGAGTTTGCACACCTCTCTCCGCCTCAACTCTAGACAGAGCCTTGAATCTCAAGGCTGGGACTCTTCTGGACGAGCCTTCATCACCATCCCAAGAGTCAGTCACCTGACTAATGCTGGAAACTTAGAGGCAGACACTTGTCAAACTGGGTGGTGGAGGTAATTGGCTCTACCCTAACTGAAAAGACGGTCAGATAATGTTTCTTTGGGGGCTGTACTTCTATCTAGAGGGTAGAGCTGTGATTAGTCAAGAAAAATTACCACTATCATCATCATCACCATCACCATCATCACCATTGCCGTCATCACTACCATCGTCATCATCACCATCATCATTTTTAAGAGTTTTGTTGGAGCTCAGGAGCTACTGAGAAATCCATTCCTAACACACCCAAAAGCAGCTCACCCTTCTACGGCTTCCTTTCTCAGCCAGGAATTACCAGACCCCATCTTCCCCGAGCAGCAGCTTAGATGGTGTCCTGACTGTTCACAGCCAATCCAGAGAGTAATTGAGCAGAAAAGCCACTTCCTCTAACAATGCCTTCTCTGAGCTGTTATCCTTGGGCTTGAAGAGGCTTCCGGAACAGCCCAAGGAGACAGGAAGGCATGTCACTTATTGAGTGTCCTGATGCAGGGTAAATACCCAGCTGGTCTGTGCCTGAAATCCACCCCAGTCTATAACCATCAGTTCCATTTGTGATCTCAGTTAACCTTGGCAGCAACCCAGAGAGGCTGGTTGTATTATCCTACCCAGGCCTCATGTTTAAAATATCTAACACTGCAGCTTGGGCGCTGGCGTGGAAACTGGCCACAGCGCCAGGCAAGGGCTCTGAGTAAGGACCCGCTGGGCAAGCTGGGGTGGTGCTGGGGAAGTTCATGGGCAGCTTCCACCTGGAGTGAAGATATTTCAATACTATGATGCCCGGCATGGCTTCGTGTGATGAGTATCAGGCCTCATCACTTGCATTTGGATGCGAAGTTCGAGGAGATTGTCCGAGATCACCCAGCAGGGAAGGGATGATGCGGTGATGCAGCCCAGGCCTGTCCAACACCAAGGCTTTCTCCAGTGTAACACACAGAGGACACTTCTGAGAAAGCCGCTTCCTGCCCGTTCCATTCCTTGCTTTCTGAATATGGTAGACAGCAGAACCTCTGGTAGGCAGCAGGTGCCCAAGACAGCGCTGTCCGGGTGGCCAGTTGCTGCCCAGCATCACTGCCTTATGCACAGAACAGCTGGTCCCTGAGTAGCCAAGGCTGGCCCTTCATTTTACCTTTGAAATTGTGCTTTTATGAAATGTTCACTTTTGTTTAGTCCTCTAGGGAACCTGACTACAGTTATGTGCTGCCAGCTGACCACCTATTATCCATTCTCTTTTTACTCGTTACTAGCAGATCTTCAATGGTGGTGATGGTGGTGGTGGTGATGGTGATTGTGGTGGTGATGGTGGTGGTGGTGGTGATGGTGATGGTGGTGNCATAAAAACAGCTCAGTAAGACTCGGTCTGTTTCCCTCCTAGGAAGAGAAGGCTCCTGGCAAAACTCTGCTCCAAGGCAGATGCAAAACACCCAGCCCAGACTCCGCCTCGGAAGCCAGAGCTCACAGCCCCTCGCTCAGGTGATGCCCAGAGCTGCCTTCTGTCACCTGACACAGCGAGGCTCCAAGCCTCACAGCAGGACGCCCTGTGCTCACCTGGGAGCCACGGAGTAAGCAAAGGTGACAGGCTGACTTCAAGGAAAAAGCGCACCCCGGGTCTCCAGCAAGCACCCTTGGCCCTCAGGTACAGTGCCCGGTGCCCGGCGTGACGCAGAAGCGCACAGACCCTCTGCCCGGCCCTCCTTCTGGCCAGGGCACGGCTCTGCCATATGACACAGCTCTCTCCTGTCAGCCTCCCAAAAAGGTGACAGCTCATCCTTGGAGACCCACTTAGAGAAAAATCTCTTGTACTAACACCGAAGGGAAAACACAAAAGGTCAAACTTCAAAATCACCAACAGAACTATTTCCTAAAGCAAAACCCCAAGCAGATCTCACTTGGCGATGCTTTAGAACACCCGGTCGGTGAATTCTGAGCCAACAGAGAGCTCTCCACCCGTGATATTTACTCTCCTCTCCCCTTATCAAAATGCACTAATCTTTCTATCTAGCAACTTACTAATAATAAAAAAAAAATTAAAAAAAAGATGTCGGTTCAAATAACTTGCTGGCAGTCAGTCAGTAACCAAGTGCCAGACAGCGGATCCGGAGGCGGCTGGGAGCTGAAGGCGCGCACAGGTCGGGTGGACGCCGCCTGGCCTTCCCCAAGGCCCAGGGGTCTGGCTGAGACCCGCGGGCAGAGGGCAGGGCGCCTGGACGGGTCACCGGCAAAGCCGCCCGCTCCATTCTGTCGGCTTCCAGAACCTTATCTAGCCCAAGCACACGACATTGATTCAGGCCGAGCCAATATCCAGCACCCTCCGCCTCACCATTAACCTTTTCAAGCCCACGCCGGCAGACGAGACCCGGCCTCCCGGAGAAGGAACGCCGCTTCCAGAAAAAGGTCAATAATAATAACATTGGACAACTGTCACTCGATGCTGTAAACAGTCTTTACCCCTGGCGCGGGGAATCGTCTCATAAAGCAAGGGTGGCTAGGAGACGCGGGGCGAGCTCCGTCCCCTTCTTTTTTCTCAAAATCAGGACGCGCACCCCGTCCTCCCTGGGGCTCACTCCCCCGCTTTGACCGGGTGGCGGCGGGGGCGGCTCCGGCAGCCGGCTCGGGCACCGGCGGCCCTTTCGTCCCCAACGCGAGAGCGCAGTGCATCCCAGTGGACGAAGTCGGGAACCGCACGTTGGCTTCCGCCGCCTCCGCTCTCGGAGGCGACCTGGGACCCAAACGTACCAGCTCCGCCGCGCGGTGCCCCCCGGCAGGAGGGCGACGGCTCGGGGGCAGCGCGCCCTGCAAGCGGACAACGGCGCCTGCTGGGCCCTAGG
>NW_017732084.1:520059-522004 GCF_001890085.2 Hipposideros armiger
AGACTTCCCAGGGCCTACCTGGTTAGGCTGTATTTGCAAGACAGTGACTAGAGAAGGAAAGACACCTGCTGGGGGATCCCGTTCACTGAGAGACGTGACAGACAGTGAAACTCACCATTGAAGGCCAGACCTGCTGACTCCTTGAGAAGCCGCGGACACAGCCCTTGCTTTCTACTCTCAATGCCCTTGAGGGAGGTGCCAAGTTAGGGGCCTTAGAATGCATACCAGTTGCAGCACTTAGGGCCCAAAAGTGAAAGCGGGGCCAGGGAGGGGAAGGAGAGGTTAGCTAGCAGGTGCACCCCCAGCTGGGCTGTGGAATCACCTCCACCCATGTGATAGCAGCACCCAGCACCCCACCACCACCAGTCACTGGGAGGGGGCAGCTGGTGCCTGAGGAGACCCAGCCCAGCATGGCCGAGACTGTGGGCTCCCAGGCAAGCCCTTCAACACTCAGAAGGAGGATGGGGTGACCCACCTCCCCACGAAGACCCCAGAGGAGAGGGCAGGAGGCAGGGAAGTGTGTTGGCAAGAACAACTCCAGACAAGGGCAGACCAGGCACCTCTGTTTGCTAACTGTGGGGCCCTGGGCACATTCTCTAACCTCTCTGGCCCTCAGTTTCCTGGTCTATAAAATGTTTTCCTTACTCCCTTCCACACAGAGTCTTGCGGGGATTGGATGAGATGGCCTCGCGCGTAGTGTCACTGTTATGGTCCAAAGAAGCACCGGGAGGACTTAGCACTTTGCCTGACTGGCCACTCCTGGGTGACCTTCCCCTAGAGCCTTCTGCCCCAAGGCCATGGGGACAGATCCCTCTAGGAGACAGGGAGGCCGTGGTCCAGGCTGGGCTCCTGATAGCCAGGAGAGTGGCGAGCCGGCACTGCTGCCACCTAGCGGGACCAAGTGGGACTCCTGCACCAGGGAGGCCCTTCCACCGCCCCAGTAGCCCTGGAGGAGGCTGCAGGGCCAGGTGGGCTGGAGGAAGGGTGGGACTCCGGCCGGCCCTGCCCTTGGGCACTTTTGTGCACACCTGCAGACCTCGTCTCAGAACGTTTTTTAGTGCACACACCAAAATGCACGGCATTATTAGGAAGCCAATATATTGAAATGCATTATTAAAATTTTAATAAAACAAATTTTTGATAGAGCAATGTATGCTGTTTTTATTACTACGTTAAGTAATTCCTTGGCCAAACAACAAAATAGCACAATTTGGAGGCTAAGACATGCAGCAATAACATTTTAAGATATCCGCAATCACAGTGACGTGATAGGAAAACGTCTGCAGCGTGTACGTCTGACAGTCACAGGTCACCCACTGTGGTCCCTTGCCTACAATAGATTTCAGTTAGAGTTCACGAAAATAGAGGTGTAACTCCCCCCCATGCAGGTGTAAAGACCTCTTGCATTCTATGCATGTACCCTGGGGGTCCCCAGACCCCAGATATGAATAGGGGGGGGGGCCACGCGCTGCTAAGCAGATAGTCAAGAGAAGTGTCTTCTGAAAACAAACATGGAGGTGACCCATAAGAGCCAGGAGGCGATGTCAGAGACGAAGAGCACAGCGCAGGCTCACCCAGTGTGTGCAGGCCTCTTAAACCTTTGGTGGGGGAGGGTGCCCCCGCCCCGCCCAGGCTCACGTGTCATTTAAGACCAGGCCACACTCATCTCCTTTCCCTCAGGCACTGATAACTCCAGTCCAGTTCCCTCCACAGAGAACATCCACCTATTATTTTGTTTTTATTTTTTGTCTTGATGAAAACACTGTCATTTTTTACACGCTGATAAACAATGAAACCACAACTTACATTTCACTGTGAATGTAACTGGTTCCCTGCACTTTGACAGCATCTCACATTGGGGACTGTTCCCTTTGTCTCCCTTCTTGAGAACTGGGTAGGTGAGCATGTCACAAAACACACAGCCCCTCTCTCTCTCTCTCTCTTT
>NW_017732084.1:526512-531576 GCF_001890085.2 Hipposideros armiger
GGTGATGGTGGTGGTGGTGATGGTGGTGATGGTGATCATGGTGGTGATGGCGGTGATGGTGGTGGTGGTGATGGTGATGATGATGGTGGTGATGGTGGTGGTGGTGGTGGTGGTGGAAAAATTGAAGCTGGAAAAATTATGATCTAGACAGGAAAGTGAAGCTGACGGCCACCTCACCCTGTGCTACAGCTCATCCCCAGCGAGCTGAAGACCAAACACCCAAAAGCAAACTTGGCATTGCTTAAAAGAAATGTAGTCCTATCTTGGAGTAGGGCAAAGTTTCTTACACAGGACACACGAAGCTCTTACGGAAAAGAAAAGATTGAAACGTGCGCCTTCATTAAAATTAAGAACTTGTGTTTATCAAAAGTACCTTACAGGAAGTGAAGTCAAACTACAAACTGGGAGAAGATACTTCCAACACATATAGCTAAAAAAAAATTAGCATCAGCAATATACATATATACAGAAGGTGCCAAAAAATGTATACACATTTTAAGAAAGGAAAACTATATTAAAATTGTAATTCTCAATATATCCCGATAACAAAACATGAATACATGTCATGTTTGACTTCTGCAATTACAAGAAGTGCTCAAAGTGGCTCCCATCAGTGTCCAGACACTTCTGTTGACGGCAAACTACTGCTTGAGCGACGTTGACCAAAGTATCCACTTGTGCACGTTTTATTGGCACCCCTAGTCTTTGTAAAACTACTCACTAGTAATGCAAGGATAAACAATGTATGAGAAAATGAACAAAAATACAAAAAAAAAAGACATTTTACAGAAGAGGAAATACTCGTGGCCAATAAATATTTGAAGAAATTCTCAACTTCAGTAGAAACTAGGTTGAGTGGAGAAGAGCAGATACCAGAAGATGACACACAACGTGATATTTTATAAAAAACTAAAAGCAGCAAAATTAAATAGTAGAGATATTATCTTCTTAGGCCCATACACATGGAACCACTCTGAAAATAAGGAATGATAAACAAAACCTCGGAGAAGTCCATGGGCACATTGAGCAGTTGTCCTTGACCTAGTTCTGCAGTTGGGAGTTCCTTATATTAAGAATAAAGAAATACTTTAAATAGCCAATAACAATAACTACAGGTATGGGTCCTGTCACCTTGTCCACTCTTGGGTTTGCAGTGGGGCCCAGTGGACGAGGCATTTCAGGCGTGTTTTCTGCAGTCAGGAATCCAGTGCGATCTCTGCCTCATCCCCAGTTAACCAGGAGCTGCCTCAAGCCAGGCCCTCCGGCCACCTCTGCTCAGCCAGAGTGACCACTGGGTGCTCACGTGAGTGTGTACCCAGGAGGCACATCTGCCACTGCTGCTCCCTCCCCGGTCAAGAAGGCCAGTGAATGCACCCCTCTCCCCCAGTTTGGCCCAGCCGCCCCCGCTGCAGGACCCGCCTGGCTGCCGGGAGGAATTCTGCGTTTTCTTGCCTCATCTCAGCCCCTCTGACTGTAAGCACGTGGGGCAACTCCTGGGATCATTTGCTTTGGGGCCCTTGGGACACTCCCGGCCTCACCGGGCATGGGACCTGGGAGGGATGGCCTTTGGGGGACTTCATGTTGCCAGTGCTGTTTTTTCGGGTCTTTGTTCCCCGTGAGCCTGCCTATGTGGGTTTCTGCTGGAGATCACACCCCAGCTCCACAGGCTCCGCCCCTTTCTCTTTTCACCGCGATGACTCTTGTTTTTCTGCAGTCGAGGAGGACAGTCCGCTGATGTGAGCATCTTGTGACTCGTCTCCCTGGCACTTGCCTGCCGGGCAGCTCTCTCTGCTCCCAGCAGCAGTGAGGAAGCGTTAGGGAGAGCAGGAGAGGACAGGCGAGAAGGACATCCCCACGTGCTTGTCCTGACGCTCCACTGGGGACAGCGATGCACTTCCTGTCTTTCCTCCCGCTGGTTATGAGTGTCCCTGCTGCCGGAGGCTCTTACCGCCCTGGTCCAAGGTGAGGGACTGCCCTGCATCGGGGACTGAGCAGACACTGCTGCCGCCTGAGGCCTGCAGTGCAGGATGGATATGTGGTCCTGAGTTGCTGCGGAACTTGTCCTGGAGGCCAGCACGCTGAAGACCCTGGTGGCCTCAGGGCTCCTGCCACGTTGGCACTAGAGCATTTTTGCTGGCTCTTCGCAAGGCCCAGGGCCGGAGGGGAGAGCCTGACCGCGTGACCTCACCAGAGCCCTCATTCGGCGCGAGCCGCTTTTCTCTGCCTGACGCTGTTCTTGGTTTCAGGAATGGCTCCGGCTTGGAGCATAAAGTCGG
This sequence comes from Hipposideros armiger, assembly GCF_001890085.2. NCBI lineage: Eukaryota > Metazoa > Chordata > Mammalia > Chiroptera > Hipposideridae > Hipposideros > Hipposideros armiger. The sequence goes on from NW_017732084.1 coordinate 528,789, forward strand.
AGAGAACTAATTAGCCCTCTCCTAGCTTCAAAACCCAAATCGCGGAGCCGAACGAGGACTGTGGTATTGTTACCGTCATTACCATCCTGCTCTCATTGGTGCTCCAGCCCTTTCATCCCGGATTTTCAAAGCGGGATGCTATGCAAGGCGATGGCTATTCATGTGTACAAGGAGAAGCATCTTCTGAAAATGGAGCTTTCAGTCTCTCGACGGAAAAACCTCTGATTTCTACCTAGCCTGTTATTAGGACGAGGAAGGCCCCGAGGAAGGATGTTGTTAACTGGGGTCTGGACACTGATGCCAGAGGCAAGTGGTCCCCACACGCTGCAGGAGGCAGGACCTTGGGTGTCTAAGCTTCCGAAATTCTCCACAGCCAGCTCTTTCTCCCTCACGCCCGCCCGCTTCCCAGGAGCCGTGGCATCCATCAAAGGACAAGGGCAACCGAATCTGTGTGCACCAGAGAAGCACAGCTCTGGCCAGGCTGCCTCGGCTCAGACCCTGGCTCTGCCCTGGAAATGTCAGCTGTGTGTCCTTGGTCACGTTACTTACCCTTTCTGTGCCTCTGCAAAATGAGGGTAATATTTTCTACCTCTTGGGGATTCTAAGTATTATATGCGTCATCATACATGCAGCAAACCTTGGAATAACGTTTGGCTCATAGTAAGTACTCAATAAATTTACAGCAAAGTGAATTATGGCCCTGGTGATGTCACCTCCTGGCTCAGAATTCAACCGTGGCTCCCAATGGCTCTGATAGGACGCAGACCCTTGGCACGTGTCATGAGGGCCTGCGCCTTCTCTCCCCTCTAGGAACGCTCCCGGGCAAGCACCACTGCACCAGCCACCCCGCCCGGGACATCCTGAGGTCTCTGCACCGTCTCACTCGCCCTCAGCCCTCTGCATTGGCCCGTGGCCCCTCTTGGAAAGGCTCTCCTGCTCCTCGCCAGCGTGCCCTGGTCCCGTAGGGCACAGTTCAAGGGCACTTCCTCTGGGAAGTTTTCCCAAACGCCCTGTGGGATTCGATGTCCCGCCTCTGTGCCACCGTGTCCTCTTCCTGGTGGTGGCCCGTGGCTCGTCCTCGCCCTGGCCCTCCCCCTCTTCTCTCTTCTTCCTTCATCCTCATCCTCATCTCCATCATCACCATCTTCTGCTCCTCCCACCAGGTCATCCCTTCCTCCCGGGCAGAACGTGAACGGACCATCCTAGTGACCGGTCCTCGCACCACACACCACCTTGGGAAGCCCTTCCCGGCTCTCCCAAGAGCGCACAAGCCTCCACGTGGAGTTTGCTGTTTGAACAAAGGTGATGTCTGCGCTTCTTGGGGAAGCCCTTCCCTTTTCATCGAGCACATCGGGGGTCATAGAGCGACAACACAGAGCAGCCATCCTTGCCTGGCTCGCGGAGGATGCTGAGTAGCTGTGTGTACTGCGTGGATGGGCTGGTAGGGGATGGCGGGTGGATAATGGACAGGTGGGCAGTGTGGTCATTCCAGCGAAGGCAGGAGCAGGCTTCTTACATCCTCTGTCCTGCAAGAAAGGCCCCCTGGGTCCCCTGGGGCTCGCTCCTCTGTGTCATCATAAAACCCTCTGACAAATTAAAGGACGTCATTTCTAAGGATGCCCCAATCAGCAGACAGTTCCTCTCACTGTTGTTAAATATCGTAAGTGACAAATTCGTTCTGGAAGCATGTTGCACACAAGAGTTTTGCTAAACGCCAAGCTCTTGACTGCTTCGGGATTCGCTGGCTGGGAACAAGGAGCTGTTTTAACCAAAAGGAGATGCGGACAAGGGTCGCTTGCTGGCGGGACCTCCGCTCGGTCCTGCCTGCCTGACACCCGTACTGCAGAGACAGGCAAATTCTCATAAATTGCTGTTACGTACCCAAGGAAGATTATGCTATTTTGGGCTCTGGAGACTTTTAAAAACAAATGAAAATCAAAGCACAATAGCTCAGGACGTCTGACTCAGAAGCAAAGCAGGCCCACCTTCCAGGAAAGGGGTGAGACGAAAGATGCAGGGAGGCAGGGACCCCAGTGAAGGACCGGCCCAGGGACTCAGCCACGGAGCAGCGGGTGGAGCCGTGGTCTATCCTGAACTAACACATCCTGTCCACGCCTCTCTCCCAGCTCAGGGCCACATGGTGTCCGATGAACAAGGAGGCAGTGTTTTCTGGATCCCGAGAGGAGGCTGCTGGGATGAGAGAGGGTGGCACCCCCAAACCCTCTGATCCCGACTGAATGCTGGGGAGCCCACTTCTGCTTTGCTCTCTTCCTGCTAGGAGGGTAAGAAGGGGCAGGTACCCCCAAAGCCTGAGCCCTCCTAAGACCCAATCTTTGTGTTGTTTGTGGGTCATGGATTCCTGGCTAAGATCGCATTCTGGGGCCAGAGTGAGCCAGCAGGAGAGAGGGCGTGGCTCTGGGCTCCAAGTCCTGTGGACAAAAGAGGGAGAACCAGCCTCCAGGGTGCATTGGTGACCTGCGGTGCCCCCTCCCTGGAGCACTCGCCCACATCTCTCAGAAGCAGCCTCCAGGGTGTGACCTGCCAGCCCCCACAGAGTGTCCCAACGGACTCTCCCAGCTCCGAGGGCACCCAGCAGGCTCTCGGTCCTCCCCTGGGTGCAATTCCACCTTCTGTCTGAACCTTGTCAGGCGTGCACAAGCGCCCCACCAGCTCTGGTTTCTTCCACTTTTGCATCTGGATGGATCCCCGACTGTGTGCTGGGGGTGCAGCGATGAACAAGTTCCTATTTTCAGGAGACACCTAGTGGGGGGTGGAGGTGTGTGTGTGG